>NC_067158.1:57953410-58258410 GCF_903995435.1 Acomys russatus
TGGATGGGTAAGATCAACATAGTACAAATGGCGTTCTTATCAAATACAATCTACAGATTCAATGCAATTCCCATCAAAATGCCAACACAATTCTTTTTGGATCTTGAAAGAACAATTCTCAACTTCATATGGAAAACCAAAAACCCTAAATAGCTAAGATAACCTTACACAATAAAGATCTTTTGGAGGTATCTCCATCCCTGTTCTCAAGCTGTACTATAGAGCAACACTGATAAATAAACTGCATGGTATTGGCTTAGAAAAAGACAGGTGGATCAATGGACTTGAAATGAAGACACAAAGATAAACCCACACAACTATGGACACTTGACATTTGACAAAGAACCCAAAACCATACAAAGGAAAAAAAGATAACATCTTCAACAGAAGGTGCTGGTCTAACTGAATGTCTACGTGTGGAAAAACACAAATAGACCCATATTTATTACCATGCACAAAAGTAAAGTCACAGTGGATTAAAGAACTCAACATAAGACCAGACACACTAAATGTCCTGAAGGAAAAAGTGGGGAAGCCTTGCACTCATGTAGGAGACAACTTCCTGAATAGAACATCAATAGCTCTGGCTCTAAGATCAGCAATTAATACACGAGGCCTCATGAAACTGAAAAGTTTCTGTAAGGCAAAGTACACTGTCAACAGAAAAAATGATAGGCTAGAGACTAGAAAAAGATCTTCACCAAACCTACATCAGACAGAGGCATGAGATCCAAAACATTTAAAGAAGTCAAGAAGTTAAATACCACCAAACGAAGTAATCCAATTAAACAACGTGGTACAGAACTAAACAAAGAATTTTCAATAGAGGAATATGGGATGGTCAAAAACACTTAAAGATATGTTCAATGTACCTAATCATCAGGGAAATGCAAATCAAATAATTCTGAGACTCTACCTTATACCTACCAGAATGACTAAGGTAAAAAACTCAAAATAAGGCACAGGCTGTCAGGGATGTGGAGAAATAGGAGCACTGCTCCATTGTTGTTGGGAGTGCAAACTTGTACAACCACTTTAGAAATCAATCTGGAACTTTCTCAGAAAATTGGGAATATTCTACCTCAAGACCCAGCTATACCACTACTGAGCATATACCCAAAAGATGCTCCAGCATACAACAAAAACATTTACTCAACTGTATTTAATGCAGCTTTAATCATACCAGCCCAAATGGACACAACCGAGATGTTCCTCAACAGAAGAATGAATTTTAAAACGCTGTGGCATATATATATACAATGGAATACTAATCAACCATTACAAACAAGGAAATCTTGAAAATTTCAGGCAAATGGGTGGAACTAGAAATGGTCATTCTGAATAAGGTAACCCAGACACAGACAGACTTGCATGGTATATACTTAGCTAGAAATGATCATAATGAGTGAGTTAACCCAGAAGCAGAAAGAATCAAATGGTATATACTCACTTATATCTGCATACTAGCCCAAGGGGCATGTCCCACGAAAGCCTTCAGTTACCAGGAAACTGGGACAGAGGGGAAGGCATCCTATTGGGACTCTAAATGAGAGACGCATGGGAGAATAGCAAAATAAAAGGATACAGATGGTCCTAGAAATCTACAAGTAGAACAATGTGATAGGCAGATTTGGGCCCAGGGGTCCTGCTCAAACTAAGGCACCAGCCAAGGACAATACAGGAGGTAAACTTTAAACCCCTTCCCAGATCTAGCCAATGGTCAGAATATTCTCCACAGTTGAGTGGAGAGTGTGATACGACTTTCTCACGTACTCTGGTGCCTCACATTTGACCATGTCCCCTGGAGGGGGAGACCTGGTGGCACTCAGAGGAAGGACAGCAAGTAGCCAAGAAGAGACTTGATACCCTATGAGAATATACAGGGGGACGTAATCCCCCTCAGGAACAGTCATAGGGGAGGGGAATAATGGGAAAATTGGGGGGGAGGAATGGGAGGATACAAGGGATGGGATAACCATTGAGATGTAACAAGAATAAATTAATAATAAAAAAAAGAAATGGATATTAGCCACATAATACTGGATAACCACACTATAATACACAAACCTAAAGGAGCTAAATAACAAGGAGGTTCCTAGGGAGAATATTTAATTCTCATTCTGAAGGGCAAATAGAATAGACACCGGAACTGGTTGAAGAGAAGGAAGAGGAAGGGAGCCTACCATAGATGTCTTCTGAAAGACCCTACCCAATGGGGGATCAAAGCAGATGCTGAGACTCATAGCCAAACTTTGGGTTGGAGCATCTCTGGAAGAATTGGGGGTTAGAATGACCTGGAGGGGAAAGGACTCCACAAGGAGACCAACAGAGCCAACAAATCTGGGGTGGGGAGTGGGGTGTTGCAGCACTGATGCACCAACCAAGGATTATGCATGGTGAGGACCTAGACCCTCTGCTCAGATGTAGTCGATAGGCACAACAGTCTCCTTGTAGGTCTCATAATATGGGGAGTAGAGGACACCTATGACATGGACTCTCTTACTTACTCATTGGTCACTTCTCCCTGGTGGGACAGCCAGGCCTCAGAGGAGAAGGGTGATGGAAGTCCAGCTGAGACTTGTAGGCTGGAGTCACATGACAGGGGAGGAAGGTTCCTCCTTCCTGAGGGCTAGCAGAGTGTGTGTCAGGAGGAATAAAGGAGGAAGGGTGGGACCTGGAGGCAATGAGGGAGGAGGAGACTATTGGGGATGTAAAGTGAGCAAACTAAAAAACAAAACAAAACTGAGAAGCCACTGTGCAGCTCTCTACTATTCTGTGAGTACGTTATGAGAGCCTTCCAGGGAAACAGGAAATTAGACTGTGAAACATGCAGAAATAGGTCAGTTACAGTAAACCTAGTCAGTTACTACTTGTCTGTTTGTCCTTTATGCATCCAAGAATTATCTTTTGAGTTACTTTCCTAAATGCAATTTTTTTCAGGAAGTGACTCAATCCTTACAGTATATAGCAATGCCAACAAATATTAAACTTAATGAAAGTAACAGGGTCTGTAAATCTCATTAAAACCCAAAGCCTATCTGTGGTGGCTTGTATATTTTTAGTTATATATACCTTCTCTATAGAAAATAACAAATCTTCTCTTGATCTGACAGATGGTTTTTGTTGGCAAATTTGCTCTTAGAAAATCCAGGAGAGAAAAACAATCCCTGAAGTATCAAAAGGGCAACTCATGGTCAAACACTAAGGTTTGTAATTATTCTGTTTGCACCTGGACTATGAATGAATATCCCCTGGCTTGAAACCAAATAATTTGTTGTGCATACTTTAAAAGAAATCTTGTTATTTTCCCACACACAATCCAACATTACCTTCATGTCTCACCTTTCTCTGTGAATTACGTGTGCATGCATTCCCTGACCTAAGCGTACACTGATAATAGAAACGTAACCACAGGCTTGGGAGTCTGAACGTTCCTCCTGTTTCCATGCAAGTATCATTAAGTGTATTTTCCTGCACTGATTCTTTTCTAAAAAGAAATAAACCAAGCAAACAAAGAGAATCTTCACATTTGTGCCAAACTAACTGTTTTCTCCCCTCAGGAGACCAAATAGGCAAAGCAAGATTGTCTTGAAGGACTTGTAGGTAAGGGTGGCTGAAAGCCACATCATAATTCAATTCCATTGCACTCTGAATTTAATGCATTCATACCACTATAACTTATGATAGATATAGGTTAGCATATCTTAGGAAGAATCTCTGAAGAAGAAGATCTTGAGTTGTAGCAGACAATGCCCCTGCTACTCAGCATCTTTGGTCTTTGTGGTCACTTAATTCAGCCTGTGATGTTCACTGTTAGCATCACAGATTTATTGGTATAAGTTCTGGAAAATCTTTCAATTAAATTAAGAAAACACATAAGCACCAAAGGACTATAGGGTGTTTATATAATGTTTTGTGTTCCTAATCATAGTTGAAAGGGAGTATCAGAAGATGTGTACTTTATCTCCAACACTTTATTGACAAAGGAAAGCAAGACCATTACTTTGTAAATAACTTTTAATAACTTTGTCTAATGTCTATCATGGCAATTAATCAAAATGCCATCCTTTAAATTAGAAAGGCATATGCCACTTTAAGTTTGTTGAGCACTAGAAAGTAACTAAACATAATCCATAGCAATTATGAAATAATTGCTTTTATACTCTTTGTGCAACTATCAATCACTATCTGTATTTAATTTGATACGGTTAAACTTTATTTTGTCTGCTAGAGAACCATTTTACATTGTTAACTCCTTGGAAATAACAGCCTTCATTTGCTCATTTTCCTATTTTTTTAAGACAGTTGCATTGTTTGGGATACTAAACGCCTTTTGGAAACATTTCTTAAAATGAATCAATATTTTTAACTATTTTAGAAAATATAGTATGAAACTATCCTGGCTTCATAAAAAGGATTGGAAGTGCCCTTTTTTCCCCCTTAATGGAATATTCTTTTTAATTTAAGTAATTTATTCAGATTACATCCAGATTGTTATCCCTCACTTTTATCTTCCCTTTCCCCCTCCCTCCCCTTTTTATTCTGTTCCCCTCCCCTAGGTCTGTGACAGAAGGGGACCTCGTCCCACACTATAAGATATTACTTCTTTAATAGTCTCATAGAATTTTGCAGTATGGCCTTTTGGGCATGGACTTCTTTAGCTGTCATTGTTTTTTTATGTTTTCATTACACTTGACAATGCTATACCTTTCCAAAAGATTCCAAGTCAGAACAGCAGAAAGGGATATATACATCAATGTTAGTTTTTTATGCCATAGTAAAATTATGGAGCCCACCTAGGTCTCCTACAGCAGAGTAGTGGATAAGCAAATGTAGTTTATATAAGGAATGGGAAATTTTCAGAAACGAGGAAGATTGAAGTTATGATACAAGACAAAAAATGGATGCAGCTAGAGACACAATCATTAAGTGTGTTGCAAAGAGCCAAATACAGCATATTTTCATTCATTTGTGGCTCTCATGCTTTATATACATATTGTGGGATGAGAGAAGGAATGGCAGAGGAGGGAGAGAGGATGGAGGAAAGAGAGGGGGTGCGGGATGGAGAAGAGAGATGAAAGTAGAAATAAGTGGTGAATAGCTCAGTGATTAAGAGATTAAGAGCACTTGCTGCTCTTCCAGAGGAACCAAGTTCAACTTCTAGCACCTGCGCAGTGCCTCACAATATCTTTAATTCCTGTTTCAGGGTATGTGGTGCCCTTTTCTGGCCCCAGTGTGTAACAAGGTCCCAGACCTTAGCAAACTCCAAGAGCTTAGCACGACTGACTCTTTGGAAGTACCATTCAGCCTCTAAAATTCAGCACATAGGGATCACCATCTACCTAAACTAGAACAAAGACTTAATCAATCAAAGTCCATAGCTCTTGGGAAGTCTCTAAATGTACTAACCTTGCTTTCTGACTTCTGTTGTTTCTTTGGCTAAGCATTCTTATGAACTGAAGTATGCCAAGCTAGCACATGGTTGTTGTTCTTAAAATCTCACCCTCAGAAAGGCAGATCTGTACAGTGGAATCCTGAACACCCAGGTCATTGCCCTGCTTGTAAACAGTTCCTATTGTCTTAAACCCATGTGAAGGAAGTCTTCTTTGGTGAATGTCCCACAACACATGGGCATCAGACATATTCCTGATACACAGACATAGAAACAAACAAACAAACAAACAACAACAAAACACCCCACAAACATTTCAAAAATTTAAAGGAAGTAGAAATGTGTATAAATAAAAAGTGACCAATGGGACAGGGACCAAAATATAGGTAAGATGGTGTAAGAGAGTATACTCAAATATACATATGAGTGAAAGATTGAAAAATCATAACAAAATATACAGTAATAATTTCCTTAGGTTCTTCAAAGCAAAATGTTTTAATAATAGTGATCATATGACCAACAAAGTTAATTAATAATATTGGTAACTTCATGAGTAACATTTTGTATTTATTCTAAAACTATTTTTGAATAATGAGATTTTTGAAGATTTTTGTTGCTTCTCACTTCATACCAGCATGAAAACTTAGCAAAGATAATGACAAGCAACACTATTTAATGCTGACTTCCTTTGATTACATTTCTGCCAAGTTTTCTCAATGATTCTCAGGAAAATCCTCTCCATAGCATTCCGTAGTAAAAGAAAGTAATGCAGAAATGTGTTTTTTTAAACTTTGAGTGACGTTGTCACTAAAGAATCAAATGGAAGGCCATTGAACAAATCTAAGAAAAGGAACGATGCAATTTTGCTACTTTTAGAATCATGTATGTCTCCTGTTGGACATAGTGATCAGGGTTAGGTACAGTACTCTTCAAGCTACTCACCAACATTTAACACCGCAAGACAAACTTCACATTCCAAGCATTAAAAAGCCACTCCAAAATGATTTCCTTTTCCTTCTGCCTTATGCTGAATAATGGAATAGTAAGACAGTAGGGAAGCAAGACATGTTTTAAAAGCAGCTTTTGTTTTAGGTTCCTTATATTTCATTAACTTATGCCAGAATCTTCCCAAACGAGAAATTATAACAGACCTCACTAGAGCTTGCTGGTATGCCTATATCCCTTAGAGATGAGCATAGTCAGATGCCTGTGTGGAACAATGAAATGTGAACTTAAATTAGTATCTTTCTGAATGGAAGCATTTCAGGGTTATGAATGGTTAACTAAACACACACTTCGTCCCTCCAGCATTAAGAAGGTATGTGTAGAGATGGAATGCCATGACCTCAAAGCAGCTCGCTGTGCTGAGCCAGTGCAGTAGACAGCTGCATTGAAGCCATCTAGATGCATAATAGACACTCATGTTTAAGAAATACATTACTTAAAAGTTTCTAATACAAGTCAGTGCTTCATTAACTCTACCTCAAAAGAACAGATTTCTAATGTTATGGTGCCATTTCTCCATTGTGGGAGCCGTGCTAAGTTCAGCCATGTTAGAACTCCTATGCATAGGCTGCATGCTGTGACCTTTGAATTATTGACCCTTGCTGAAGGAGGTCTTGTGTTCTCAATTTTTTTTTTAGAAAGTGCCGGATTTATTTCCAAAATGGTTGTACAATTTTGCACTCCCACCAGCAATGGAGCAGTGTTCCCCTTTCTCCACATCCTTGCCATCATGTGCTGTCATTTTAATCTTAGCCATTCTGGTAGGTATATGATGGAATTGAAAGTAAGAATTTTTAACCCCTGAGACATCACTTCATTTCCAAATATAGTAATTCTTCACTCATAAGTAGATGACAACACATAGACAATAAGTCAAGTTAATTTTCTGTTGGTAGCTTTATATTTGTGGGTTGATATATAATAGTCTCTTTATTAACAAGGGCAGCTATATCTTTTAATGACCTACACTATCATTTCTCTCTCCATTAAATTGTATTGGAAATTTTATTCCTGACAGAAGAAACTATACAGTATTGTAATAGTAATAACCATACACATAAAGGGTTGTGAGTTTTCAAATTCTGTTGTAATTTTCCAGCTTAGAGTCCTGGGGGCATAAAGTAGCTAGATTAAATACAAGATTGTCTCGTTCCCTAGATGTGTATATATATATTGCAGAAACCTAAGGTAGTGGAAAGAGGCAAGCTTTCCTAATAAACATCAGAATCCAATACTTGCTCTGACATTGTAATTGTGTTGTATCCATGGGCAAGTTTCTTCATTTGATTCAATAAAAAATGATGGATTGTGTACTCCAATTCATCATGTGCTCCAATCTGACCCAAGGTAACGAAGATGTACTCTTTAATTTCAGAGTGTTCAAATGAGTAGCAGAAACCTGCTTATAAGATATACAATGATGCCTTAAATATACAGAGTTTTCATTGTAATAATAGTAGTTTGATGGAAGATAATAAAACATCAGAGAAGAACATAACCTGTCTTTGGGAAATTACGTTATGTATGGTGTCATCTGCAAACATTGTCAAATCAACATGCTCTGTCACCTTCTTGGCTAGCAATCTGCAGTAATTTATTTTTTATGACAATTCCCTGAATAAAATTTAAAATTTTTTTTCCATATGGTTTTAATTTATTATCACAATGATTGGCATATTAATTTTAAAATGTATAAATCAAATATTTTTTGCTATATGTTTTCCAGTAAGGTTATATTGCAGCCATAATGGCCCACATGATTTTGGCAGGGAGTACCTAGTTGCTTCTTAAATCTCCTTCTTGCCTTGGGCATACAGCTAGATTTCTTGGCCAAGATTTCTTTTCAGTGACTCCTAGAGTTACAACCATGTTCTGGGTGATGAAATTTGGAGACATTGCACTAATGTATCTCCCTGGATGCCTCAATGATGTGGGAGTGAAAACCCTCTTCATCCCCACTGTCTGAGAAGAAAACCTTGTGTTAGGTTTTTATCATGTTATGTCTACTTCAGCTGTACCTGTGTATTGTGATGTAGTTGTGAACTCTCTCTAATAGTCACTTGGTCCCCAGCACTAGTGTTGTACAACGTGATGGAAGGATAGCCTTGCTAGCAGAAAAGAGGCCCTGAGGGAGGGCCAGGAGGTTTTGAAGCTCTGCCCCATTGACTGTTCTCTCTGTTTCTTCACTGTCAGCACAATGCCACCAGCCATTTCACATTCTTGCCTCCATGTCTCCCTTCCATGATGCAGGGAATCCCATCCTTAACTGTGACTCAAAAGCATCCCTCCTTCCATGAGGTTCTTTTCTCACATTTTTCACAATAATATAAAAAGCAACAAATACAACATAAATCATAATTATCCTTAACAGAAGCTCCGTATACTTTGAGGCTGATCTCTGCTTCACTTTCCACATTAATGACATTTGTTCATTCCGTTCTAGTCACATTGCTCTTGTCCTGTGCTGTGTGTCCAAAAACTGTTCTTACATCAGGCATTAGCTCCTTCTTTTTGTAATTCTTGTAATGCTTTGTGCCAGGTTGTGTGAATGGCATATTGCTCACTTACCTTTTTCTAATATAAAGTGCTTTTTACTCAAAAGATCCCTGATTTCCCAATTAAAAAAAATTACCCATAATCCTTCCATACTATCTGACTTCTCACTCTGCAATGTTTCACATATAAACTATAAACTTTAATTTCATGTGTATATTTCTTTCTATTATATTTCTAGTTAAAGCAAGTGTACCATGTTTATTTATACTTTATTTATTTTATCTACCAAAATACTACTTCGTGACGTAAGATATGAGAAACAGATTTAAAAAAAAATGAGAAACTTTCTCTGTACTGACAATAAAATGTTCAGTAGGAAAATTTTCTCATCTCCCATGTTGATGTCATTTTTGTGTAATTACAGGAGCCTGAGAGGAGATTCAACTCCAAGGTTGAATCTTTCAAACAAGAGAGTTTGAAATTTATGCATCTCATAGGAAAAGGGCTATCAGCTTATGAACTGTAGATCTGGATTCCGTCCAGATAGACTGCCTGCTGCCTAGGTCTGGCCTTCTGTTAGCCAGAAAGTTTAGTATGAGAGCATTCCTTACATAGTACTTCCATGCCTCTCT
The DNA here is from genome assembly GCF_903995435.1 of Acomys russatus. Taxonomy (NCBI): domain Eukaryota; kingdom Metazoa; phylum Chordata; class Mammalia; order Rodentia; family Muridae; genus Acomys; species Acomys russatus. Next base: position 57,962,936 of record NC_067158.1, read on the forward strand.
AAGGAAGACCTGTCATGAATATTTAATGAATATTCTACACATTACAGCCCTGAGATGTCAACCTTGCCTTAAGGTGAGAATTTGTATTTGGGACATTGACTCTAGGCAGTACAGAAGCATGTTGTTTGGGGAAAACAAAAAGCCAGAAGTTGTAAAATGGGGGAAATTGTATGACTATAGATTCATACTTTTTGAGTCACACATGTCTATAACCATGTGTGTCTGTCACAAATTCCTACCTTGCCTCCTTTCTTCATTGTACATAGAATTCACTATGAATCATTAATTATAAAATATGTAATATTTCAGAGCCTGGGCTACCATATAAATATTTTAAACATGAATTTTAGAAAACACGAACTTAACAGAAAATCATTAATGTATTTACTGAAATGAATTGTGTTTATTACAAAACGTTTGCTAATGTTACCCAAAACCCCTCAACTTAGATGTGGGTTTTCTGTTTTTAACCACTTGTCAAATTTAATTAAAAAGAAAAATACGCAAAATTAGACCCCCCCCCCCTTTGTCACTAGACTTCTATTCTTTTCCTCATGGATAATTCATGTATATGATTGTATGAAATTCAGTTTTTGAGTGTAATTCTGGCTGCCACTTTCTTCGCTAAATTAAGCAGAAAGCTTTCCTGCTGTGCATATCTGGGTTGCAGGTGCAGACATTCAGTGCATAAGTGAATATAAGGGAATTGGTGATGACTGTGGGTTGTTTGAAGTGTGGGCACTTTCCTATATCGGGCTTAAAATAAGATGTAATGACACTCAATTAAGAATGAAGATTTTGAAAAGTCAAGTTCATAAATAATTTCTGTAACTCTTTCCAGGTAAAATGTATTTACAAGATTCCAACTACACAAGGACTAAATAGTCACTTCCTCCTGTCCTTCAAGATTACTTTCTATGATCAGTGTCATCTCTGGGATTTAAGACACCAATCACATTAATTTATAGCTCTGATTGCTTAATGCTTTTGAGAGAGCAGTGGGAACTCTTGGGTCTGAGGAGGGTACCCTAGAATAAAAGATGATCTCAAAACAGAACAGAAATAGTATTGGCTGGGACTGCTTAGATGTGCAAATACTTGCTCTCTGAAAATCTCAGTTCTTGACTCCGTGATGGGTATGGGTGTGCTGCTCAGTCCGTTTGTCCGTCTTCTCAGTGTGACCACATTCTATAAACCTCCCTTTTGTTTTCCACTTAAAACACACACGCACACAACAATCTTGTCAACTATATTAGTGTGTGCAATGGTGATGGCAATGATTGTGCTAATGATAAGTAGAGGACCCTTTCCATATGGCTTACAGTAGAGTTTCCATATGGCTTACAGTAGAGTTTTTTTTTTTTAATCTTCTGGGGATACAGTCTAAAACCATGACAGATACCTGAAGCTTCAAGTCGTCTATAGCACTGTTGTCCTCCTATACACACAGCTATAAGAAAGCTACTTTTTAGATCAGGTACACAGAGTTAAATTCCTAAGAAGTACGTGGGACCATCATGCCAATACACTCTAAAAAACCTACTGTAACTGAAACAAAAGTGAACAGTCTATGTGGATAGGTGTTTCAACATTGTGCATGTTAAAATCTTTATAATTACAATATATCACCAAAGTCAGAATATGGGAGACTGTTAAAAGAGAAGAGAATGAGGAAATGGTAGAGGCTGTCACCTGAGGTTCTGTTAGAACTTACTGTAGGACCTCGCTACTGTTGCTGGCCACAGGTCTTGTATCTGTCTATGTGTGAGCTTTAGCATTCTAACAGATGTCACAGTGGCTTAGTAACTTGAACTAATAAATCAGTTTGCTGATTCTGCCACTCCTTATTGGAATATGGGCATGACACCTCATTCTCAGCTCCATAATAAAAACCTTCACATTTATGTACTTTGTGAGATCTTCTCAAGTGTGTGACTAATTACTGTTTAGTGCCTCCATGCATAGAAAAACAGCCAGCAGGGACTCATTTCTTACATTTTAGCACAAAAAGCAATCTTTTGCATTTACGTAAGAAAATTAAGAACCTCCACAGCTTTAGACATCTCAGCTTACACTGAAGAGCTGCTCCCTGTGACAGTTTTCATGCTAGTAAGAATGTTGACTAGCTAAGGCTGTCAGTAGAATGGAAGAGATAAGTAATTAGAAGAATAGGAGTGAATAAGAAAGATCTGTTTGCAATAGATTAAGACTTTAATAAGATACTAATATTTTTGACACATTAATTAAAGCTTTTAATTCACTTTGATATAAGAAGTTCTGAGTGATACATTAAGTTTAAAAACCTTATCATTTAGGTTTTTCTTCTGCTTATATATACAAAATAAGCATTTTATTTTATTTAAAATAAGCATTTTAATAAAATACTTTTATGCTTCTTTTATTTCTTTATTTTTGGAATGCTGAACCAAACCTTAAAAAGAGGAGAGTATCCATTCAATGATGAAAATTTAAGAGATTAACTATGATAATATTTACATTTTGGCAGTATAAATGAGATGTGACTTTTGCCTTGAAATACATAGATAATACAAAATGCAGAAGTTGTTGTTTTCCTATGATTTCTCTTGAAGTAAAAAATGAGCCAAAGAGCTAAAAATTTCTCTTAGCATTTCAAGTAATTTCATGAGATTACTGTTGGCTATTTAAACACTGGGCCTTGGTCAATGGCAGTTGCAATAGATAGAGGTTTTTAAATACAATTTCTGAAACACATTATTTTGGTCTTTGAGTTTGAAGCTGTCGCCTAGAAACATTTTGATAATAGCCTGTAAGTACCTAGTACAGAAATGTCAAAGTTAATAACCTAGAAGTCTTTAGAAGCCATCACCACAAAAAGAACTGCTGTGAAAAGGCAGCTCAAATTTTGTAGTTTTCTTCTGTGCATTGATTTAACTTAGTTAAAACAAAATAAGAAAACCGAATGACAACCTTTTGTTTTATACTTCCACAACGAGCACTGAGAATTCGTTCTGTGTGTTGTGCATATTTAAATGCCTGTGCTGTGGCTCATCTTTGTTTTCGCAGGGTTATTAACAGGTAACCGTGGATATATACTGTATACTTAAACATGTCCTCCATATGCAACTGGTGTGTTCAGTTAGATTGCGGAACTTAAGATGGCCAAATTACCTGTAGCCTTTCACTGGCTATTCTTTCCTAAAGAAGTGACTGGCGTTGATTTTTATTCATAGGCAATCTGAGTTCCTCATATGGTAGCAACCAATACTTTTTATTTATTTCCTTCCACTTAATTTTTTTTGAAAAAAGTTCATTATGTCTGCTACTAATATATGTGCAGCATTAGCTGACACACTCCTCTCTTTATTTAGTTAAAGTTAGGTGATAAAAAAAATCCAAGCATCCTTAAATAATATTTCCCATTCCTTATATTACTTTCTTAGGAAATTTTTTATAATCACTTTTTCACCTGTAGGAAGCACATGCATTCTTACAGTTTGATTCCAGGCTCTGTCTCTCTCAAATGGCAAAAACTTTATTTACAGATGATTGAGCTAAGCATGTTGCCTTGTACTTGAAAGACTAGCTTTAAGAGAAGGATTTTCAGCCGGGTGGCAGGGTAGTGCACGCCTTTAATCCCAGCACTCGAGAGGCAGAGGCTGGAGGATTGCTGTGGGTTCAACCTGGTCTACAAAGCTAGTCCAAGACAGCCAAGGTAACACAGTGAAACCTTGCCTTGAAAAACCGGGAGGGGGGGGGGCCCAGAGAGAGAGAGAGAGAGAGAGAGAGAGAGAGAGAGAGAGAGAGAGAGAGAGAGAGAGAGAGAGAGAGAGAGGAGAGAGAGAGAAGCATTGTCACTGTTCAAGCACAGTCTTGTCTATATCACTAATTTAGTCTAGCCTGATAGATGATATAGTAATACTCGGTGTCAACAAAAATAAAATGAGCATAGGACTGGAGAGATATACCCTATGAGAATATATAGGGGGAGGTAATCCCCCTCAGGAACAGTCATAGGGGAGGGGAATAATGGAAAAATGGTGGGGGGGGGAAGAATGGGAGGATACAAGGGATGGGATAAACATTGAGATGTAACAAGAATAAATTAATTAAAAAAGTAAAAATTATTATAATTATTATTTATATTAATACTTGAGAGATAGTGAAAGAATTTTGTTTTCATTTTTGAGTAAAAATAGAAATTATAGTTAAGAGTTTCTCCACTAGGGGAGCTGGAGAGATGGCTCAGTGGGTAAGATCACTACCTGCTCTTCCTAAGATCCTGAGTTCAAGTCCCAGCATCCACATGGTGGCTCACAACCATCTATAATGTAATCTGATGGTCTCTTCTGACTTGCAGGTATACATGCAGGCAGAACACTGTATACATAATAATAAATAAATTTTTAAAAAAGGAATTTCCCCACTAGAGTAATATTGTTGTGTTCTCTTAAAGTAACTTTAACAGTTGCTTGGACTCAGTGAGAAGTTGATATTTATTTTAATTATTCCTACTTTTGCTATATAAATTTAGTATTAATGATAAGGTTGGAAGGCAAGAGATTGCATATTCAGTGTGTTATCAACAAAAATGAAAAATAAGTGGAAATCGTTCAATAATGTACGGTATCTTAATCAATTGTGATGTGTATAAACTTGGAAATTATAATAATGTTTACTGTAAAATAATAAAGGTCAGTTAATTTATTAACAACATCATAAATTCAATTATAAATAATACACACAAAGGTTAGCTTAAGTAGATAAGTAGCATGTGCATTGTCCTGGGCTAGTTTCCTGTCCTCCCAGAAAAACATCCCCAACATGCAAGGAAGTCTAGTCCCTTTGCTTCCAAAATATGGTCCGGCTCATACACGTCATATATGATGAGATTGATGGTTCCATGAAATAAAGTCAAACAGGCTTAAAATAAAACACAAAGCTCTAAAGTTTCTAAGTTAATGAGCTGAGAAAAATAAGAGCCAACTTGTTGTATCTTGGGTGCATTGCCTCAAATGTTTTCATTGTTCTCTGTATGACTTCACCCATCCTGGGTTGCCAGCTCTGCCATATATCTGACCTGGTCATAACTGCTCTGAGCTTTCCTTCCTAAAGTGCCTCAATGGAAGCCACCTCTATGGATGGGATATAATAAATAACACACAGTGGCCTAATTTAAAAAGACTAAAGTTTCAGAGACATAGAAAGTTTGATAGATACATTAATGGTCTTTATTTAGACTAATGATACCCTAAAATTTTTTAACATTCTTAAATGTGTCTCTATATTTGCATTTAAGTCTTTCTTTTAACATCTCCTGTGTCAAATGCTATCGCATTCCAAATATCATCATTGTACCCACACTCCTTACTTCAAAGATTGGTAGAGATTAATGATATTAATTTATAATGTGTTATAACTTCTGTCATGTCAAAACAATACATATTATTAGACAGAAATGTAATTAAAATGTACATTTAGAAATAAAATATTCTTTAACATTTACAATGAATTTTGACATTGTATTTATTTTCACAGCTATAAGGAACATAATAATAGGTGAGGATTTTGCTCAGATTCTGTAAGGTTTTAGAAAGTGTTCGGGCTGACACTAGTGATGAGAAAGGAACAGCTGTAACTCGGTGGCGATGCTTTGTCTAAAACAGCACAGGTCAGCATAGGTCTCAAGAAGTAAAGAGAAGAACAGGGTCAATGCATTGCTCATTATCTGGGTATGGAACGTCTGTGGAGCTCAGTGAAAGGCACAAAAGATGAAATGCATTATTCTCTCTGTCATATATTTTCTGCTGTCAGTATTACTGAAACAAGATCATTATTGTCCCAGGAATTAGAGTTCAGAATTTGAAGCTTTTGAGTCAGCCTATTCCCTTTCCATCCATGTGAATGAAGCTCTGAGTCTCAGTGATTCCATTAATGATGTTTCTTAAATCTGTCAACTAATTTACATATTAATCATTAAATGAGATTCATGTTCTCATCTTTGATTCTGCACATATAAGCACATCGTTAATTTGTTCACACACCTTACTACAGTCTCTTCTTCAATGAACTGCAAGTCTCTCTCCAGTCTCTTAATACTCACATCACGAAGGAGTCAAAATGACACTACATATGTCTTCTTTCAGTTATGTCTATACCAATCCTTACAAGCTTCCTCTATTTCATTTAAAAATATTGATTTATATTTTATGTATGTATTGTTGCAGATTTATTCTTTATTGTATTTTATCATTTGTATGTATGTATTGGCGCAGATTTATTTTTATTGTATTTAAAAAAAATTTTATTATTACTTGCTTCCTGACTATAGCCCCTTCCCTCATCTCTTCTGGGTCCCACCATCCATCTGTCTTGCCACTTGACCCTTCCCTAATCCTCAGAAAGGAAGATCCCTCCCCTCTGACTAACTGACCATGGGCTATCAAGTCTCATCAGGAGTACCAGCATCCTCCTCTTCTGCAGCCTGGCAAGGCCGCTCCTACTGGGGGAAATGATCAGAACCCAGGCAACAGAGTGCATGGGAAGGACATCCCCTGATCACCTTACTAGGGGACAAGAAGGAGACTGAACTGCCTATAGGCTACATCTGGGCAGGGGGCCCGTGCCCTCTCCAGGCATGGTCCTTGGAGACAACTTCCTGAAGAGAACTTCAACAGCCCAGGCACTAAGATCAACAATTAATAAATGGAACCTCACAACACTGAAAAACGTCTGTAAACTAAAGAACACTGTCAATTTATATTTTTATGTGTATGTACAGGTGACTACATGAGTTGATATGTGCCATTTGCATACTTGATGCCTTTGGAGGCCTGGTGGTGTCTTATCGCCTGGAACTGGAGGGTAGTGACAGTTGTGAGCCACTTGATGCTCATACTGCAAAAAACAAACAAACAAACAAAAAACCAAAAAACAGCAAACAAACAAAAAAGCCCAGGTCTTCAGGAAGGAGAGTATTGACTCTTAACCTCTGAGCCATCTCTTCATTCCAAGAACTTCTTATTGTAGTTTTAACAGTTACATATGAACAGAGTAAAGATGTATATATAATATTCTATGTGCCAATTAACTTATTGGAAATTAATTGGCATTTAATTGTTTCATAAGACTTTGAGGTTTTTAATATATCCCTATATTCTGCATACATTATCACATTTTTTTCTAAAATAAAAATTGATGTCTGGTATTGGTTTGAAATGTAGGTAAACATTGTTAAGCTCACCACAACTTAACAATGCCAAACTTTTACTCCACAAATACTAAACAAAATTATTATTCTAAATAGAAATGAAAAAGAGCATCCTAACTGGCATTTTGTAAAGAAAAAGGAAATACTATGAACTTTGCTCTATCATATAGATAGAAACAAGAGTTGTTAGTATCGATTTATATACTCACAACATATAGAACTAAAATTCTAAACCACAAGTCCAATTATTTCATTTTAATGAAGATCAATAACGGTATTTAAATCTAATATATAAACTGTATAGTTTCAGTTGTTTGTTTGTTTCAGGCACCCCAGCATGGCCCTGAATTTGCTATACAGCTAAGCCTTTTACCTTGGCATCAAGAGATGTTCCACTGGGCTGGAGAGATGGCTCAGAGGTTAAGAGAACTGACTGTGCTTCCACAGGTCCTGAGTTCAATTCCTAGCAACCACGTGGTGGCTCACAACCATCTATAATGAGATCTGATGCCCTCTTCTGGTGTGCAGGTGTACCTGCAGGCAGAGCACTGTATATATAATAAATAAATAAATCTTAAAAAAAAAAAGAGAGAGATGTTCCACCATGTCCAACTCAACTATATAACTTCTGTGATTTGAAGCTACACACCTTTACCTTAAATACCTCACTGAGCTCAGACGTTCTCAGGCTCTCGTGGTTTGGTTGGTTCTATTGTCTCATCTCTTCTCTGCCAGTCATTCTATCTACCTGTTAGTTTTTATTTATTCCATAATGGTACATTTTAATCTAATTTCCATTGAATTTAATATAACTTTCTATTAAAGTTTTAGTTCTGTTATTGTTTTCTATTATATGTTATTCTTCCATTTTTATTCTGTATTCCACTTATGTATAATAATTGGCTCTCATAATTAAGATCATGAAAAAAGGACATGAAATCTAGCCCTTAAATTTGAATATGAAACAACTTATTTAATGACTCTGCCACTTAGATTCTTTTTTTGTAGCACAGGGTTAGATTGGCAGGATATTGAGCCAGCTCAAAAAATTTAATTGTTTTGTTTTAACTCTACTGAAATGAAAACACTATAATGTCTTCTTTTGAATGGTTACAGTAATGATTTTGGTGGTACATTTAAATGTCCAATAGTGTGTCTGGCAGGATTGGGTTAAAAATGTAGGCAGCTGACATACTGCAAAACTCATGTTCCTGTGGTGGAAATGTTTTTCTGTTCAAACAAGCAACAAAGAAATGAAACATTTTCCTTTTAGAATGTGGAGACTTTAGGCTTCTTTAAAGGAGTCATTTAAGTTATTTGTACCATGATGAATCATATGTGGTGTTTAATAAAAGTTTTTTATATATGCCTTGTAAGCTAATGCCTGTAGCGCATGACTTCTTTCAATAAATTGAGTGTTGACAAATCACACATTTTCTTTTTCTGGTTCATCGATCCTCACTCATTTCATTTATATAATTTATTGACACATTACATCCCTATTGTTATTCCCTCACTCTTCCCATTCCAACCCTCCCTCGCTCTTCTGCACTATTTTCCTCTCCTAGACCTCTGACAAGGAGCCCTTCCTACCCCCACTGTCTGGCCTCAGCCTATCAGGATAGCCTGCATCTGCTTCCTCAGTGTGCCCACAAGGCCTTCCTGCCGAGTGGCAGCGATCAACTTGTGGACACCAGAGTGTGTGTCAGAGATTCGGAGGCAGTCCTCCTCAACCTGGAAAATCAGCTGCCCACCAGGTGCATCTAATCAGGGCATTCAGGCTCTCTGCATGCGCTGTCCTTGGTTGGTGCATCAGTTTGTGCAGGTCCCACTGTGTCCACACCCACCAGCCTTGATTGTCTCCCTGTGGAGCTCCTGACCTTCCACATCCGTCCATTCCGCACTCTTCCCTACAACTCCCAGGACTCTGCCCACCCAGACTCCAGCTTTGAGGCCCAGTATCTGTCCAGATCCTCCTCTGGGTGGAGTTTCCTAGAAGACATCTCTGTTTGGCTAGTGTCCAATTTTAAGTGAGTATATACCATGTGTGTCTTTCTGGGTCTGGGTTGCCTTGCTCAGCATGACTATTTCTAATTCCATCCATTTGCCTGCAAATTTCAAGATTTCCTTTTTTGTAAATAGCTGCATAGAATTCTATTGCGTAAATGTGCCACAGTTTCTTTATCCACTCTTTGGTTGAGGGACATCTAGGTTGTTTCCAGATTCAGGTTATTATGAATAAAGCTACTATGAACATAGTTGAGCAAATGTTCTTGTTGTATGGTGTTGTTTCGGCTATATGCCCAGGAGTGGTATAGCTGGATCTTGAGGTAGCTCTATTCCCTACTTTCTTTGAAAGTGGTTTTATAAGTCTGCACTCCCACAAGCAATGTAGGAGTGCTCCCATTTCTCTGCATCCTCACCAGCATGTGCTGTCACTGATAGGTGTAAGATGGAATCTCAGAAGATTCGCAAAATAATGTTCACATTTATATATCAAAGAGATTCAAATAGATTATGCCTCTTTCTATATCATATGTTGTGTTTTTCTTTAGGTGCATACTAAATTATCTTAACCAATGTTTCTTCATATTAAGGAATTAACTTTATCAACAGATTTTCAAATATATTATTTTTCAATATTATTGAAACTGAGTATTTTTTCCACATATAAAAATACAATGGCCCAATTTTTTTCTTACTGTAGAGTGTAAAAGTGTTGAAATTAGGTTTTGAATTAATATCAATACTGTTAGGTGGTATAACACATTTTCAAATTGTAGGATTTTTTTAAAACAAAAAGTTATGGGATATTTCAATAAAGAAGAGAATAAAATAAAAATATAACTGAATTTTGAAACATTTAAAACCAAAGCAAAATTATAAATGTTTTGGAATTTATTGAATACATACACACATATATATATACATATTTAAAAGATTCATAAAATATGTGTATATATCCACTTATATATATATATATTCACACACAAGTATCAAATATTTATGCGTGTTTAAATATAGATATACCTTTACTTTTTTCTGCTTAATGATTTTCATGCAACATTGTGATTGAGACGCTCCTGAATAGTATTCATCGCTGTAATACTGCTAGACATTGAATTGTTTCCAATTTGGATGTTTGAGCATAGGGCTCCTACAGAGGCTCTGTGCATGTTTAATGAGGATGTGTGTTCATTCTCTGGAGACAATTCTATGCTCATAGAATATGGATGTGGCAACTGTAAGCAGATTGTGCCATACAGTTTTTCAAAGTGATTGCAGTCACTTAACCATATGTGAGGAGTTTGTAAGGGCTCAAAGGTTGCTATTAACAGAACTCGGGGCTTCACCATTTTTACAGAATGTAGAAGCATGACATTGAAGTTGTCATTAAATTTCCCTCACTGGCCCTAGATCTGTCTTTATATCTTTTGTTTTCCTTTCCTTTCCTATCTTACTCTCTCTCTCTCCTCTTTTTTTTTTTTTTTTTTTTTTTTTTTTTTTTTTTTTTTTTACATTTAAATACCTTTTAAAGCATTTGAAGTATAATTTACTACCTAAATTCTAAATTAATGTTTTTTGTTGTTCTTTAAACATAGGCATTCCTCTACTCACCTACTTCTTCACTGTATGGGTTCAGGTAAAATTATTAGACTACTTATCTCTTCCACTGTTTGCAAAGTTTCCTTCATTTTCTTCAATGCCCCAGCTTCTTTTAACTTATTCTTTTTCACTCTTTTTGTTTTTCAGCAGGAAAGGGATATGTTTAGGCTTAGAATTTTCTTTCTTAAATATTTATATTCTTTGATGTTCTCTGAAATGTCTACATATACCCTTTTGTTGTTTAATATTAACTTAACTCAAAGAGAAACATAGACATTAATTATTGTAGTTGGAGACTCAATATTTTTGCTCTATCTTCCACTTACATATTTCAGTTATACTCACATTACATCTTTTATGTTCAAAATTTTCACACATGTATACATGTGTCTTGGCCATATCCATGCCTTCCTTCTTCGTTCCAATTCTTCTGCTGCCTCTCAGCTTTATTGCTAAGTCCAGTTAGTGACACCCATATGTACATGTGTGTGGAGTCACCAACCAAGGCATGGACAATCTACAAGCAGTCACCCATGCCACCTTAGAAAATTGACTCTCTCTTCCTCAACAGCCACGAACTGTCGTTAGTTCCTCATGTATGAGTGATGTATTACGAGTCTGTACTCCTTCCATGTGGAATTTTTAACTTTCTTTGCCTTTAATAGATCATATACAGGTGACTACAGCTTTTGTGTGTCACAGCCATGTCACGTACTGAGGTAATAGAAACATTTCATCTATGGCTTACCAATCGCAATCATTTATTTTCAGTGAATAGTTATGAGTCTCTGCGTTAACAACAACAAAATGAAAATTCTTTGACAAATGTTGAGAGTGCCACACATCTAGGGATATAAATATAAGTATTTTGAAGGAAGTTTGAAAAAAATCTTTAATTCCCCTGTATTATATAGAAACAATGTTCTGAGTTTTCTGAATATTTTCTCTCATTTTTCCTTCTGTTTTCATTTCATTTCTCTATAAAGAAACTGTTGACATATCTCCAGTCACAGTGATTTTCTCCTGAGTTCTGTTTTGTCTAACCATGCATCCATAACGTTCTTTAATTGTATCTAAGTGTAATGTAGGTCTGAACAGATTTTAGATTCATTATTTAATATCAAGTTACTTTGTCATTGATTGGGTCTGTCATTTTTTTAAAGGAGAGATAAGACAATACAATGCATGATGGCAGGAACAGAAGGTAAAGGGAATTGTTTACATAATGAAACCCAGCAAGCAACCAAGGCCAGGAGAAGACCAAGGTCCCAGCACCCTCTCCATGAGTGCAGCCTCCCGTATCTGATGCTCATCTGAAGAGGGTCACTTTTCAAAACTCCCAGCACCCTCTGGTGCTGCTACCGCTGAGGCTGGTCCTCCAACACACAGGACTATGGGCATTCAGAACAAACACAGCAGCTCTAGGACTTTTTTCTAAATTATTCCACATTTCTCTTAGCTAATATTATCCATGTGTTACTTTATTATGCTACGTCTACAATGAAAGCCTTAAATATATTATCCATAGTCTTTAATATACTCTAAGTAGATATTTTCTTTCTAAAATTTATAACATCATCACATCTGAGTCGTCTTCTCTTGTACCCCTTGGATCTGAAGACTATGTTTCCCTTATCTTTTAGAATGTCTTATAATTTGTTCTTAACAATAGAAATGCTTTTCTGGGTTATTGTGACTGAGAAAACTGTCTTCAGTCTGAGACAGCATATTGCCTAAGAGTTGGGATTGCACTGTCTTCCACTGCTGTAGGTTTTAGAGGCCTAACTTACAGCAGATTCCTTAATTCGGCTTTGTAGTCTTTTCCATGGACTTCCCGAAGTACCACTTCTCACATACAATTCATACCAGTGGGTCTTTTATTTTATTTTATTTTATTTTATTTATTTATTTATTTATTTATTTTTTTATTCTTGTTACATCTCAATGTTTATCCCATCCCTTGTATCCTCCCATTCCTCCCCCCCCCATTTTCCCATTATTCCCCTCCCCTATGACTGTTCCTGAGGGGGATTACGTCCCCCTATATATTCTCATAGGGTCTTTTATTTTAAACACATTGATTTTACTCTAGAATGATGTGTGCAGTGTGTTATATTGTGTTTATTAAAATTATTAAACACAACCTCATTGGGACCTAAATGTGTCAAATTTAATTAAGTAAAGAAAACATAGTCCTTCTACCTAAATTAGTTTGACCCAGAGTGAACCCAAGGTTAAATTTTCTACTTCTCTCCCTATTTGTCCCTAACCAAGGACTGTTTTTTTTTTTTAATTTATTCAATTGTACAGAAAGAATTGCCTAGGGAAGGAATAAGGGATGCTTAAGAAAACTTTAAGACCACAAATGATCTCAAAACTCAGAATAGCAAAATGTACTACAGACATATGCTATCACATTACATCTGTGTTGTCTTCAACTATTTTCAAGGACTTCAATATAATTTTTATTTATGCATTCCAGAATAAAACCAACTTTGACTTAAATTAATTAACAATTTCTTTTTAAATACATTTTTATTTTTTACAGATACATTTATATTATTTCACACATATACAATAAACTACCTATAACAAGAAGAACCATGAAGCAATCAGGAATTATATAAATGTTTTATTCTTAATGTTTTGGCTATTTGTATTTGGCAGCCTTGAAGAAGACATCCTTTCTATCTTGGTGCATCTAAAATTCTGAAAGGAAGTCAATATCTGTTATATCTCATCATTATCAACATAAAATATCTATCTATACCCAAAAATATCTTAACTCCTAAACAATGAAGCTTCATTGTAAAACCAAACTATCTGGGCTTCAACCCCATCAGAGACTTGAGAAGAAATATTATTGATTACTTGAGTATGCCAGGAGTGAAGGATAGTATCTTTCCAGATGAGAAGATGACAGAGACAGTTTGCTACCTTAAATATCACCCCAAACTCCCTAAAATGTTGGAGCATCTTCTTCTGCTTCTGGCAAATATATATGACAGTCATATTTGTGAGGCAGGAACTACTGAGGACTTGCTTACCTGGTCTTCGTATTGTTTGACCATTGATTCTGCCTGCTTCCAAGATTGCCTTTTTTAAAGTATGGAGATGGCTACAAATGTGGCAAATAAGCCACTTGGCAAAATGTTCTTATTTCTACCACAGACAGAATTCTGCCTAAAAATGGGGCAAACTTGGATGTCTTTAACTTTTATGGTCAATATTTGTTGTGTAGGATTGCTCCTTGTTGGCTGTTTTTATTAAACGATTACTATGAAATACTCTCTCCCACACAGAGGAGGGTAAATGAATAGGGGGAGGGAGCAGGAATGGTAGGGGAAGGGAGAGGAAGAATTCTATGTCAAGGGCACAGAAAAGGAAGAAAACCCTTAAGATTAAAGCTATGTATTTGCTTAGGTTATAAATGGGAAACATAAAAATTTACAATATTTAAATTAAAATTTTTTAAAATAAATAAAGAAAAGACCTTAAATGGGAAATCTAATGGAAAAATGTTGTGTTTTATATTGTTAATTTAAAGACAAGTTAAACAAGTAGGCTGAGTAAACAGCAGATGATCAGGGTTAAGACTTTAGTCATTTCAAAGTGTATTATTAACTTGGTTTTCAGGACCATTGGAAATTGTTGTCTCTTAGACTGAAGGAGGCATTACAATAAAAAAATATTTAAGTTAATTGTGTTTAAGTGTCTGTCATCAAATGAGACTATAACCCTGGGTTGGGACCTTCAAATGTGCCTGCCTTCCAATAATTCCCTTCAGGGCTGGCAATGAGGCTCTCCAGGTTCAGATGGCAATTTCTTTTCTCTCAGTGGCATTAGTGTCTTCACATTTCAGAGAAAACCCTTGATGAGTAACTCTTCTCAGTGAGTTCACAATAACCATATTTTCTCTATTTAGAAAATCATAAATGAATAGTTCTTGACTTTTTCACTGTAAGAACCTTGGAAAACATGAAACTTTTGGACTTCCATTAGATTGGACACAGACATGTTCTACTGTCTTGTTCAGCCACAGTAATGATCTAAATTAGTCACAATTACCATTTGTTTTCTTACTATTGTAGGAGTCCAGCAACTTCCTCTTTTTCAAGTAAGTAGATTCTGAGTAACTGTCTGGATATGAATGAAATGGGTTTAAAAATAACAATATGTGTTGTGCCTTCAGTTGTTTTTACAATTTTTATTAAATATTTTTACATATACATTTTTATTATTACAAATATATACAATAAACTATCTACAGCAAGAAGAACCACAAAACAATCGGGAATGATATAAATGTTACATTCATAGTGTTTTGGTTATTTGTATTTGGCAAACTTGAAGAACACATCTTTCCTATCTGGGTGCATCTAAAATTCTGAATGTAAATCAACATCTATCATATCTCATCTCTATCAGATTAAAACATCTATCTAGACCTAAAAACATCTTAACCCCAAAACAACTAAGCTTCATTGTAAAACTAAGCTATCTGGTCATTAACTCCATCAGAAACTTGAGAAGGAATAAAATTAATTACCTAAATATACAGGGAGTGCAGGTGAAGGAGAGATAAACCTGTTTTTGTCATAATCCCAAGTCTGGGATGGGGAACGATCTTGAGAGAACAGGTGAGGTTAATCCACTTGGAGACCAACCACCTCATGCAGGACCAGATCTGTGAACAGACTCTGGTAGGAGACATATAAATGAGCCCAGAACTAGAGGCAGGGACTCTGGAGACTTGGGATAGTTTTGGCTGATCATTGCTCCACTTCTAGATGTTCCTAGAGAGACCTGCTTGAGGGCGCTCCTGCTGAGGTTTGGAGTTCTGGTTATTCCAAGTTCCAGCAGAAGAAATCCTGCTGGCAATGCCAGGAGAATTATTCCTCGGAACTGATGTCCTTAAGGTTCTGTTATTCCTTAATCCTCTTTTCTTATTCTTTCAGTTAGTTGGGTTATAAGGGACATACACTTGGTTAATAAGTTCATAACAAAATATATTGGTTAAGAAAGCTGAACCTACATTCAGGTTAGCAGCTTTCCAAATGAGAAGATGGCAGAGAAGGTGTGTTGCCTGAACAGTCACCCAACATTGTCTGTAATGTTAAGACAGACTCCATACAGCCACTGTTTTTCAGAGACCCTTTATCTGGTTTCTTGGAAGTATTGTCATGAGAGCTTCAAAGGTTGTTCTATAATAAACTGAAATAGAAATTTGACAGTGCATTATATAGTCAAACAGCTCATACTATTTTTATTTATTTTTAAATTATTTCTTTCAATTTTTGAGCCAATAATATAATTGCATCATTTCCATTTCTCTTTTATTCATTAAAAGGCAACGATATATCCATTCTCATTCTCTGTCAAATTCATGGCCTCTTTTATCTATAGGAGAAAAATCCTTTATGACTGAACCATTTGTCTTACTAATATGCTTTCAGAGTCCTAGATGATCCTATACGTAAAGATGAAAAAAATCTCTGGAGTAAAATTTTCCTCAAAAGCCTTAGCTATAATTCATAATGAAATTGCCACCTGTCTAAGGTTGAAGATTTAGCGGGATAACAGCTCCCTGAGAGCGCGCCATGTCTTCCCTCAGCTGGTGACACCCACATGCATTAGTCAGGAGAAGCATGCTCCTGAGAGATGGGCAGGGCCCAAGTTACTCATTTTCTCCTCTGATGTTAATAGTCCCAACCGCTTTCTCCTCTGCAAACATCTTTCCTGAATTCTGTTTCACAAACTTTTTCTTAAACCTTTTAGTCATGTGTTTAGAAATTGTAAAGGAAAACAATTAGACAGACTGGTCTATCTTTCTTGTTATTAATTTAGGGAACCACTGGGTAAGCTTCTAAAGAGATCTCATCCAATTTTTTTTTTCAATGCAGTAAACTCTTTCTTTCATTAGGCTATTTTCATATTTATAGTTAACACATCTTCATTTCTATATTAAGTGGTTATATTTGAATATACACATCATTGAATTTTCCAACTATATTTAGGTACACACAAGTAGACATGCACATTTATTCATTTATATACAACTTTTTATGTAGTAATTGTTGTACCAAATATTAATGTATTTTCTACAAGTGACTAACAGACATCTATTTAAAACAAAATGTACTAACTCAAAATAATCAAATCAGCCCTGGGAATACAGGTCTTCCTCCTAGATATGTACAGTTAGACGTCACCAGTGACAGAGGCCTGGGGTTTAGCGCTACCAGGAGCCCCTCTCAATCCCTCAGCTCCGTTTCTTCTCTGTCACTGCAGTTTGTCTGCCATCATTAATTCTTTCGGTGGCAGGAGTGGTAGCCAATACAAACTCACTGTTTTCTGATGTATATATTTATCTCTTATGTCAGAAACATTTCTTATCTTAGATTAAAATCCCCAAGGAAATAAAATTATTTCCTCTGTCTGGATCAGATGCCTACCATGTAGAAAAATACACGGATAAGTAGAAAGTGTGTCAGGCTTGCAAAATGGAATGATTTTCACTTAAATATATGGACTATAATAAAGGGTGAGTAGTTATTTCTATAGTTGTTTTGGGTCAGTATGTGTCCAAAAGAATATTAGCCATAGTTTGAATATTTATGTTTCCATCAATTTTTATTTTTATTTGAAATGCAATTTCTAAGGTGACGTTGGGCACAGGTGTGGCCTTTATAGAATCAGTCATCAAGATACATCTCATATGGATGGTATTCACATCTTTACAGATGAGGCTTTGCTCTGCTGCTGATCTCTTTCCTTTCCTGTCACCTCCTATGTAATGGTACAGCAACAAAGTGCCATCTAGTTAGGCAATAGCATCCTCTCAGCCCCTAAAGTTGGAATGATATTTACCTCTCAGGTTCCAGAACTCCAAGGAATGAATTTATATTGCTTAGAAGTTACTCAGACGGCATTTTGTTCTAGGAGAATAAACAGACCAAAATAGTTCTCATGACTCATCTCAAGTGCCAATTTGACTGAATTTAAAAGTATGGGGATTAGTAAAGCATATTTGTGGGAGTACTTGCAGCATGCTCTGCAGGTAGAACTTTACACGTGGAGCAGAAAATGAGAAGTAGATCAACCCTTCATGTGGGCAGTACCGCCCAATAGGCTGAGGATCTGGAAGAGATGAAATCAGGAGGAGGAGGCAGGACAAGGGAAGATGAAAGGCTTAATCTTGCTCCCTCTGGCTGATATGTGGTAAGAAACTTACCCCACTCATCCCTGTATGCCAAAGTACGTCTGCCTTGACCAATCCTAAGGCGTTAAAACTTGCTGACCATGAACCTGAGGTGAGATCAACATTTCTTCATACAAGCTCTCTATTTTAGGGCATGTCACAAAGGTCTTGTAGCATAATATTCATCTCTTAAGTGTTAACACTATGTCACAGGTGAGAGACTAGGTATCATAGAATGTTAAGCAAGACACTTATCCTTATAAGGAACTGAGATTTCACTTGGATGGTTGCTTGTGAAGGCCTCTATTTTTACTTGTTATATAAATATCTATGAGAAATTAATTTACTGACTAAAAATTTTATTTAAAAAGGTCTTCTAAATATTGTCTCTAATATAAGAATTAATGTGTTGACATATTACTCATATAAAAATAGAATATTAAGTAAAAAGAAATCAAAGAAACATATGTTAAAAGGCAATGTAAAATCCAGATTCCGCCTAAGAAACAAAACAGCAGTGTGAAAATGTCTTGGTTGCACAGAGTTAGCTTCCTTGACATGCAGGATGTATCAAGAATGACTAACACTGATCACAGCGCTTTGAAGTAGTTCCTGAGATACGGTGGGGGCTGAATCATTCCTAATTATATTTTTGACACAGCAGATATCATTCATTCAATGCTATACTACGAGTTCTTATAAGGAATTGTATCACAAATCACCAACATCATTTTTTCACAGGGGCACACTGGACTATCGTCCACAAATCTTTTTGTCACTCTAACAAGTAAATTGCTTCGGATGTGGGTTAAAAATGTCCAACTCATTAAACATCTTGCCATCACATGTTTTTATTGTTGAAATATGCCCTTGAACTGAAATAACATAAGCTTTACAACATGGATGCTATTCACTATACACAAGTGTGGAAAACCTGTATGTGGAGATTTTACCAAGTTCCAGTAGGCTAAATTGATATCACTTTATATCGAAGGCTGGAAATGATTGCCTTGCAAACTGAAAGCAGCATATTCACACAAGTACTGTACTTAGTTGATGTTCGATGTCTTCTGCTGATACTCAATAAAGCAAAATGTGCATTATTTTATGAAACAGTTCATAGCTCCCACTTTCCGTCATGTGGATCCTGATTCTGATACCTCATAAGCAATGGAGTGCTGAGACGGGCAATTTGTCTGCTATGTGTGGACTCTGTTGCGTCTTCCAATTGTTTTCTTCATAACCTATTCCACATGTATGCTCTTTAGCTTTCCTCAATATAAGAATAATGATTATTCACACAGTTAGATAATTTCCAAGGTTCTATCAGAGGCACTGTTGTATCTTTTTTTTTTTTTTTTTGGATTGCATACTTCCTAGGACTGAACATCCACAACAACGTTCACTGCTATCTAGAAACTGGTTGAGGGTGTACTTTAGATACACCCCTCCATACATATAGATGATTTTAAGTGGTTGTTTTATTTGCACTTTATGCTCTGGTAGATTCTCTTTCACACGATTTATATTGAAAAATATCCTTCACCTACTGAAGTTTTGTAACACATGACCTCCAGATGGTGGCAGTACTTCAAAAATGTTTCACATTCTATTGAAATGTTTACTAGGAGACAGACTTTGAACTTTATACCACTATCCTGACTTGCACCTGTCTCTAGTGTCTTGAGTGCTGCTATTAGGTAACAAGCAGCTGCTACCATCTGCTCCATCATTACAGACCTGCACACTGGCATGCCTGACCCTTTATGATGGATGAACCCTTTGAACTGTGAGGCACAGCAAGTCTTTCCCCATAAGTTGTTGCCATCAGGTACCTATTTATAACAAAAAGAAAAAGTAATAACATGACAATCTTCATAAACATTCTTAAGTTATTAATAGTTGGCCAGAGTACAGTGAGGGCTTCTGTGGCTGTCCCCAAAGAGAGTACACATATTCCACAGGCATTAGTTATGGAAGTGACCCCTGAAGTTGAAACATGGACACACTATGCAATGAATTTGGTACTGCACTTGTTACCAGAATTGTCTGGTAATATAATCTGCATAAAGTTTTAGCCAGGTCTTTATTCTTACTTCTAATTTTTTATTATCATCCACTGGAATTAGATGTGAAATTGGATCCTTTGAGGCTTCACATTGATTTTTTTAATCATTCTCATTAGACTTTGACCTATGTTTTTAAAGTGTTTCTTTTGAGGATACAGTAGATGGAATTTTCTATTAGCTTTGGCTCCCAAAGCATGCTTTAACAATTATTGTTCCCTAATTCTGTAATTGTGCCAGAAGCTTCTGGATTATTCTTGGTCTTAAATGCCCTTCCTCTCTGCTTAAGTTCAGTATGAATGGTTATTCTGTTTCTTCATATCAGCCCATCATCCTGTGTATACTCACAATTTCCTACCCATATGCAGTAAAGTACAACTCAACCAGGTCACAGGAGTTATAAAAAACACAATTATTAGCAGTAATTGGTTTCTTATTTATTTCAGGTAAAAGGACAATGTCAAGTTTAAAAATCTGCCCTGAGAATATTTCATCAGGGAACACAATGACATAATTGTCTTAATTCAATATTCCACACACAGGGCATGGAATGCATATGCATATGTTATCATGCTGGCTAGGTATTTACTACGACTCAGGAAAAAATTGCAACAGGTCTGATGTATTTCTTAATAGGTCAGAACTTCTCAGAAGAGAATATGATGATGAAAATCATTTGCCATGTTCAGTGACTGAAAAGAAGGCACAAATGCAATTTGCCACACCCATGGCTTTTTTCTCTCTGTCAGAGTTCATCCAAAGGTAAATCGTCTCATGAGCATTTTATAGTTGTGGCTATGCTCATGCTCAGGTAACATGGTATTCCTGAGTGGGCGTTCCTGCATCATGCTAGTGGAGCTGGCATATGCTTTCAGAACACTGGATTGATCAACTTCTTGCAATGTTTTCTGGACACATTTGTTAGTAGATGTAGCATAAGACCAGAGTAAGATCAAAGGGGAAAATGAGGACTATCGCATCTTTTTGCATGTAGCACCCATACTTTATGCCTCATTCTTCAATTAAACTTGTATTTGGAAAGCATTATCATATTTGTATGTGTGTTCCTATTTGCACTTAAAGTTCTAGAAGAATGAATTCTTCTAATTATTTCTTTGTGTTCCTAGAAGCTACTATAGAACCTGGTAAAAAGAATTATTCTCAATTAATATTTATACAGAATAAAATTTTATTTAAGAAGACAATTGTTTATATGGCTCCAAGGAAACCTACTTTACATTTTTATCTCTAACCTTCTTTTTTATTTCTAAATTGAATAGCAGTTATTAAACCAATGGATAAATGACTCTAGACCTATTTACACTGAGGCTTTCGTGTGGGCTCCTAAGTTTTGCTTTAAGAACTCAGAGCCAAGTTCAAACACAGCTAGAATTATTTAACAAGACGTGTATGATGACAAGGACAAGATATTAATTTAAGTAGATTATGAATTTCAATCAGCTTGAAGTTGTAATTACACACCACAGTAACTGGAAATGCAAGTGAGAACAATTAATTAATGTACAAATGTTACTGGATCTATCACAAGAACTCACAGTCCACAGTGTCATTTCTAAGCTCCGTTTCCCATACATTTTAAATCTAGTCAAGTATAAACCTATAATCTTTTGAACATCTAAATTTTAATTCTTTTCCTTTCCTCTGTGGTCATTCATCTCTGCCTCTCTCTAGTCCATACCTGCTGTACGTGAATCAGGAACATCTACTCACCTGAAGTTTTGTATCAATAAAGTTGACCTCTCTTTCATTTAACCAAGGCCTTATTTCTTTAAACTTGCTACAGGAGCTAAAAACAATCAGATGAGTTGGAGTGGATGAATCAGGTCAATCCTGCACTTCCTCATTTATATGAAAATAATAAATATTTCATATAAATTGAACTCAAATAAGTTTCTATTTGGCATACCATTTTGACTGATAAGGAACTGTCATAGAAGTCCTTTCTAACTTTTAAAGTGGTATTTGCTACAGGCTATATTTTTTCTTTTCCAAGTATGTATGTATGTATGTATGTAATGTAGTGTGTGTATGTATGTATGTATGTATGTATTAAGTATGTATGTATGTATGTATGTATTTACTTTACAGCCTAATCACAGCTCCTTCCCCCGTCTCCTCCCAGTCCAACCCTTATGTCCCACTCTCTCCTTTCCACCTCTGCTTCTTCTCAGAGCATTGCAGGGCCAATATGGGTACCAACCCACACTGGCACATCAGGATTAACTGCATCTTCTACCACTGAAGCTAAACAAGGCAGCCAATCTAAGGGAAAGGGACATAAAGGCAGGCAACAGAGTCAGAGACAGGCCCTAATCCTATTGTTACAGGACCCACATGATGACCAACCTGCACATCTGCTACATATGTGTAGGGGGCCTAGGTCTAGGCCATCCATGTTTTTTTAGTTCGTGGTTCAGTGTCTGTGAATTCTCAGGGGCCCTGCTAGTTTACTTTGTAAGTCTTCCTATGGTGTCCTTGACCCATCCAGTGCTTTCAATCCTTCCATCCATCCTTCCACAAAACTGCATGAGCTCAGCCTGGTGTTTGTCTGTGGGCCTCATAGGCTATGTCTTATGAATAATAATTTTAAATCTTGGTTAATGTTCTAACATTTAAATATAGGTTCTAGTCTTCTGAAAAAAAGTAAAGGACTACTATATTAAGATATGGCTTTTGATACCCATAATTTGTAATATGTTCTATTCACTAAATCCTATCATGATACTAGATAAATATTCAACATAACTCTTTACATTTTCAGACCAACATGAATCATGCACAGGACGTTAGTGACAATGATTGAAATTTTACCTTCATACATCATATTCTTGTATTTGTGTTTGGTTATTACTGCCTTAGTATAGATCTAATATGCACTCATAGATTAAATAACATTTCACATTATAGAATACTATTGACCAGCTAATGTTGAAAATACTAGGGCAATATATTCGTTTTCACTATGTTTTTACATTTCTTTCACTGCTGGAGATGGCTTCAAATGTGGAAAACAAGACACTGAGCAAAAGGTCCTCGTTTCTATCACTGACAGAATTCTGCCTAAAAAAGGGCAAGCTTGAATAGAGGCAGAGTTGACATCCAAACTCTGCCAGGACAGGGTAAGCAAGTCCTCAATAGTTCCTGCATCACAAATATGCTTGTGAGATTTTTGGGCCAAAAGGCTGAAGAAGATGCTCCAACATAGTAGAGAGTTTTCAGTGACTATTAAAGTGTAAAGAGATTCTATATTTGATATTTTAACAGACACGTATGCACAAACACACACATATGAAGAGAAAAAAGACTATAATTTCTATGTTCTTTTACCTAATATTTCCAACTTTTTATGTAGTCTATTTTAATAACTCTCATAAAAAGTGATTATTTGTTCTATTTATATCATATCCAAATTTAAAGGAATTCCATTTATAACTATATAATAATTAAGAGGCTAAATTTTAACTCATATTTCTTTGAAGAATTCTAACACATAATACCTCTCTATATTAATTGTGGCAAATGTGATATATCTATGTACACTCATGCATAAATCATACACACCTACTCTTTCTCTACCTTTGCCCACATCCACACAACATCCCAGTCTTAATCATTTCTACATACTGTCAGGTCAACTTGTATTAGCTTCTTCTTATGGATGTGAACATCTATATATCTTTATTTAGTAAACTCCCTCCCCCAGGTTTAAGTGTGCATTGCTATTTTCCAAGCAAATTACATAAAGCTCTCACAAGGCCAAGTTCCACTTGTGTGTTTCTGCTCTTACAAAGTTCTATTATTTTAAGTGACATTAATTTTACTTATTTACACTGTATTTGTGCATGCGTGTGTGCCCATGTGTGAGTGTGTGGGTGTGCATATGTGTGTGTGTGAACCTGTGTGTGCATGGATAGGCCAGGTATTCCAATCAGCTGCCTCTGTCTACTACTTCTCGCTGTATATTTTGAGATAAGATCTGTCACTAAAACTCAGGCTTACTGATTAGCCAGACTTGGTGGCCTAATGTTATTGGACTGCACTTTCTCTGCCTTCCAACGCTGGCATTTCAAGCACGTCAGAAGCCTGTCTTTTTACAAGGTTGCTGGGAATCCAAACTGAGGTTTATCCTTGCATGGCAGGAATTTCACCCAGTGAACCATCTTCACAGAGTCAAATAATGTATTTTACCATTAACTCTTCACTAAAATTTAATAAATATATTGAAATGTATAGCAATTTAATCATTTCTATAGTGCTATTCATTCATTTATATTATTCATTAAAAATTTACCAGCCAAATACTAAAATATTCAAACATATATTTTTAATAAGTTTCCAAAAAAAAAAGTCTACACACAAGTCAGGAGAATATGACTATTGATTCTTTCTATTTTTTTCTAAGATTTGAGCTGTGTGATGAAATATTTCATTTGCACTAAGTAATTTTATCACACTTAGTACAAAGTAAAATAACGTGTTTCAGCCAGATGTTATGATCGCTTGTCACAAAGCTATTTCCTCACGTTGAAACGCTCTTTCCTGCTGTAAGAAATAGGCTCATTAGACCAAGAAAGCTAGTCGAGCTTATAAGGGTCAGGCCCTGAGAAAGACATCAGAGTACCAGCCCCTCTCTGATGTTATACAAACCGTCCACAACTGCAGAAAGGTAGCTACTTTGCTGAAGTGCTTGCCTTTAGGGGAGAGAGCTTCATGGATGCACTGTTTGAGAACAGCTATTCTGAGGTGAGGCTATGTTTTAAAAATATTTATTTACTATAATTTATTCACATAATATCTCAATTGTTATCCCCTAGCTCTTATCTTCCTGTTCCCACGTTCCCTCCCTCTTCCATCTTATTCCCTTCCTCTAGACCTCTGACATAAGGGTACCTCTTCCCCCAGCATACGACCTCAGCCTATCAGGTCTCATCAGGATAACCTGCCTCTCCTTCCTCTGTGTGTCTGCAAGGCCAGCCACCCAAGGGGCACTGATCAAATCAAGGGCACCATAGCTCATAGCAGAGGCAGTCCTCATTGCCCTCACCCCCCACGTGGAGAATGAGCTGTCCATCAGCTACCTCTGAAGAGGGGGTCTAGCTTATCTGCTTGCAATGTCCTTGGTAGGTGCACCAGTTTGGGCAGCTCCCACGACCCCTGTCCAGATCCACCAGACTTGATGGTTTTCTTGTGGAGGTCCTGACATCTCCAGTTCCTTCCATCCCCAACTCTTCCATGCAACTCTTAGGGCTTGGGCTAATATACATTTTAAGTGAATATATACCATGCGTGGCTTTCTGGGTCTGGGTTCCCTCACTCAGGATGATCTTTTCTAGTTCCATCCATTCGCCTGCATGTTTCAAGATTCCCTTGTTTTTGATAGTTGAGTATTTTATTGTGTAAATGTACTGCAGTTTCTTTGTCCATTCTTTGGTTGTTTCCAGGTTCTGGCTATTATGAGTAAAGTTGCTATGAACATAGTTGAGCAAATGTCCTTCTTGCATGATGAAGCATCTTTTGGGTATATGCCCAGGAGTAGTGTAGCTGGGTCTTGAGGTAGCACTACTCCCAGTTTTCTGAGGAAGCACCAGATTGATTTCCATAGTGGTTGTACAAGTTTGCACTCCCACCATCGAGAGGAGAGACAGAGAGGGAGGGAGGAAGGCAGAGAGAGAGAGAGAGAGAGAGAGAGAGAGAGAGAGAGAGAGAGAGAGAGAGAGAGAGAGAGAGAGAGAAGGTGTTTCCTTCCTTTTGATTTTGTGGATGTGGGGTTATTTGTTTTCCTGAGTAAAGTTAGCTTTCTTTAGTTGTAGTTTTCCTTCTATTGTCTTCTGTAGAGCTGCATTTGTGGTTAAGTACTGTTTAAACTTGGTTTTGTCGTGTTGTATCTTGTTTTCTCCATCTATGGTTATTGAAAGTTTTCCTGGGAATAGTAGTCTGGGTTGGCATCTGTGGTCTCTTAGACATCTGTCCAGGTCCTTTTGGTTTTTATAATCTCTGTTGAGAAGTCAGGCACAATTCTGATAGGTTTGCCTTTATATGTGACTTGGCATTTTTCTCTTGTAGCTCTTAATAACATCAGATTTGACATTTTTCTCTTGTGCGTCAGATGTGATATTATCTCCAGGGCTTGCTGTGGTAGGATTGATAGTTTCTGGTGATGTCAAATGACCCTGGGAATTATTGCTTGTGTTCTTATGTTGACCTTTTTCCTTTATGCTGTCTCTGGTGTTAGCAGGTTTGATGGTCGCTGAGACCATATTTGTACACATATTGGGGCTTCTATCCCACACCCAAATCACCTCCTATAGGTTCACTGTCTCTGCTGGCTTGCTGCTTCTGACCCAGGTATGCCAGGCAGCTGGGGAGCAGGCCGAAGGATACCCTATGAGAGAGCTGCTCCAATGGCCCTACATCCTCCTCTGGACAGAGGACCGACCAGCAGCACTGGTGTTTTTGTACTCTCCAGTTCAATCTGATACCCAGAGTGCCAGGGTTTGACTTTAAAGGCTATGCCCATGTCATCAGGGACCCAAAGACTTTTCCATGGATTAGCCGGGTGCCTGGAGGCCAGATCCAGCCATGCTCCACACAATGTGGACCCCTCTCACCTGGGAATCACCAGCAGAGGTGTTTTGTAGTTAGTAGTTTTGTCCTTAGGTGACTGTGCAGTTGTTGCTGTCCTACTGCTCAGACATAGTGTGTGATCAGTGCAACCACCTTGGATCTCCCCTGAGGTGAGGCTTTTGGTGATGAAACTGCCATGAGTCACTCACATCCCACTAACTATCACTTCTACCATGGATATGTGAATAACAGCAGTAAATTCACTGTATATCCAGTTTGACGTGGAACAAGTTCTTTTATCTGTTGTTGGTACCTTATGTGGAGCAATTCTATGTTGCCCATGTCTTCACTGCGGGATCTTTTCTTAAATATAAAAACTAGACTGGATTGAGATAGAGACAAAAGGCATCTTTCAATTTAAATATTTTATGATATACAATTTTATTAAATCATAGATGCCCCAAAAGTGTTAAAAAATAAAAATGGAAACAAAACTCGTTTCAATAGTTACTCCACATTGTGAGCTCACATATAAGGATTTAGAGCTATGAGCCATAAGGTGAGAGATAACATGCGTTGTTTGTCTTTCTGGGTCTGGGTTAACTTTTTCAGTGTAAGCTTTTCTAGATCTACCAATTTACCTGAATAGTTCATGGTTTCATTTTGTTTTACAGTTGAATAGTATTCTATAGTATACATGTACAATATTTCCATTATTTATTCTTTGGTTGAAGGGCATTAGTTTCCATCTCTGATCTACTGTAAATAAAGCTACAATGAATGAACATGGCTGACCAAGTATCTGTGGAGTAGGATGTTGAGGCTTTTGAGCTTATGCAAGGACTTATATGGGTAAGTGACATGGTAGATTTATTTTTTAAAGGATACTCTACAATCATTTCCAGAATGGATGCAGCAATACACACGCCCACCAATGAGGAAACCTCTTTCTTCACACCCTAACTAGTATTTGTTCTCAGTTGCTTATTGAACTTAACCATTATAAGCGCTATGGTTGAAATCTCAAAGCTGTAATTTGAATTTCCCTGATTCCTAAGGATGGTGAACAATATTTGAGATATTTCTTTGTTAGCGTACATTTAAATTATATTTTTATTTTGGGTTCTTTAAATCTCATTCTCCCTTTCCATCCCAATTCTTTCTAATACCTGAACACGAGTTAGGAAAGAAAGAAGGTTAGTGGGGAGTGGGGCTGCAGTTTTCCTTAGCTACTTTCTGCTTTCAGGGCCATTGGGTTCCCTGTGGCAGGTCTAATCCTCATCTCATGACGTATCTGACTTCTCGTCCAACTGCATGAAGAGCAAGCAGGAGAAGCAGGGGCGAGGCACAAGCAGCCTTCTTTTTTCTCAGAGTTCCCAGCCTCTCCCCCATTCTGACTTTTATCCCACTGGCAAAAAGCATGACCTTTAACCAGGCACTTCACAGCTGAAAACATTATGTGGCCTCTCAAGAGGCAGTTATCAGCTGTGGACAACCTGGAGCAGCCCTTATATCATCTGGGATTTAAAAAAAAACCATGTGTACATATAAGACAACATTTCTACAACAATATTTAGCCATGTTTACTCCTTTAGAGAACTTTAGATTAAATTAGAACCCTACCCTGTTTTTATTGTTGTTGTTGTTTATTTGTTTGGTCATTTGTTTCCTTGACTCTTGGTTTTGGAGTTCTTAGTACAGTTTGTCAGATACCACGCTTGCAATGATTTTCTCCCATTCTGGGAGTTTCTTCCTCACTCAGTTGATTATTTTTCTAGATGTTCTTTATAGTTCTTTATAAAGCTAGATATAAATTTATAGTTCTATTAGATCCCAGTTGTCAATTGTTGGCCTTAATTTCTGGGCATACTAAGTCCTATTTAGAAAGTTCTTCCCTCTACATATGTCTCTTAGGGTAACTGCCTATGCTTTTTTTTCTAGCAATTTTAGTAATTACAAAAAACAATCAAGAAAGTATAAAGGGAACAAAGTTGTGTGAATGCGGTACGGATTGACTTTGAGACATCAATAGCATGACACAGCAGATATGAGGTGGAAGAGAGAAAACAAGGAGTGGGCAACAACCAGGTGGCAAGTGAGGGGCAAAGAAAAAAACATAAAACCAAGGAAATATATTCAATAAAGCCTTACAAAATCACAACATTCTATATTTACCCACAGATAAGTGCAGCTACTACCCCTCATCAAAGAAGCCTTACATTTTTGCAGATGGAGACCTTATGGGACAGTTGTTACTAGCATGGGTTATATATACCAGACTGGAACTATGGACATATTAGCATAGAAGAGAGAATGTTCCAGAGGGTCCCTCCTCTAGACAAAGAACTATAGGCAACTAATGGCTGCTGGGAGGAGGAGTGTTAACTTCTCCCATGGTTGAGTCCCTTTATTGTTTGTCCAATGAAGTAAGATTAGCCCTGAAATCATGAATGCACAAGGAACAAAATGGATATATCTTGTTGCATTCATACATTTGTACACATACACGCACATAAGTGTGTATGAATAAAATTTATAACCCAAAGAAAAGAGGCTTTAAGCTTGGGACATGGCAGAATATAAAGAGAAGGTACCAGAGAGGGGATTGAGAGAGGAAAGGATGGGAAGAAAATGATATATTAAAATTTAAAAAACATAACATGTTTAAAGTAAATAAATAAATAAACAAATAGAACTTGGCTCAACTTATAGTAACAGTAGTATATTTATTCTGAAAAATAACATAGATATTTGAGTTCACTATTGCCTCTCCTCACAAATTACCAATATAAGTACCATAGATATGATGACTAGCAAGTTACATTACTTCTTTCAAAGCCTACGGTACCTTTTGCGTATATATATATATGCATGTGTGTGTATGTATGTGTATGTGTATGTGAATTTGTGTTATAGGTGTGTGTGTCTCTGTGTGTCTCTGTGTGTGTCAGTGTTATAGGTGTGTGTGTTATAGCTGTGTGTGTATGTATGTGTGTATCTGGGTATGTATATCATGCTCCCTCTCTCTCCTACTGACAGTGTAAGAAATGGCACTTTTATGGGAAGGATCATCCAAATTACAGTAGGGAAGTGAAAAGTGGTATAAGTGTAGTAAAACTGAAATCAGTCATTAGTGTAGCTACTGAAGGAAGAGGTGACAACGGCCAGGCTGTCACCACTGTGTTTTAAAAGACTCTACATATGCAATCAAAGTAACTTAGTGAGTGTGAACAGACTGACATGAACGAGCAAAGTGCTGGTGATGAAAAGAACAAAGATGTTTCGAAGAAGTGATGCCTGTAGAATCACTTCATATTAAAGCAACTCTCAAAATATTTCATGACATTGAAAGTGCAAGGGATGAGACGTGAGAAGCTAATTCAGACTTGGCAAGGAGAATGACAATTCCCTCAGGCATAGGAAGATGTTCACATAGTTAGTTACATGAGGGGAAAGCAGACAATATTAAAGCTGCTCTGATGAACATATTCAAATAAATAAGTTTAAGTGTAAATTTCCTAAAGAAATTAATTTATCTTCAGTGGGTTTTTTTTGTTGTTGCTCTAAGGGACAATGTACTATGTAATATTTTTTAGTTTCTCCTATACATACCGTTGATGGAAAAATATTTTTAATATTCTAATAAAATACCTAAGTACCACAGGCCAGTGATAAGTCTTCCACTAATCATAAATATTACATTACTCATCAGTTTATGTTGTCACATGGTACCCAATACATTAAAAGCTTAATTAAATTTCACATGAAAATCTCCATAGTAATAAGGAAAAATTCACTGGGTAATATTATCCAATAAAATTACCTTTCCAACTAAGCCTAATAAATTATATTTAATTTAATACTTATTGTATAGGTAATAAAAATCTAGTTTATAGTGGTTTAATGACCTTAACCCTTTACTAGAGGAAAACATTTAATTATGAGATTATGAGTTTTTACATCACACACGTTGCTTGTTCATCTGTTCTTGCACTTGCACAGAATAGCTGTGAACATGCCGGATCTTTATTATTGCATGCAGATTGATGAACAGCTTAGCACAGTAGGACTTATTCCAGTATATAGCTCTAATATGGACATTTGTGGCAAGTCATTTTCATTTTTCTGTGTCCAGGGACCTGACAAGGCATCAAAAGCAGGAGCATTCATTTTAGGTTAAAGCTTAGCAGAAACAATCTGTCATCATGGGGTCCTGCAGCTACATGTGACTGGGACTCCCCTCACCCCCAATAGAACAGGAAGCAGACGCTGGGCAGGAAATGGAACATGGATAGAACCCTGAAGCCTGTCCTTGGTCACCTAACTCCTGAATGCCCCACTTCCTGAGTTTTCCATAGCCACAAAAGTCATCAGTAATAGTTATGTACAACTACTGAAACATATGATTGCAGTAGATATTTTCTGTTTAAATCATAACAGGGCTCTATGAGGCAAGTGTTTTAAAAATCACAATTCAAATCTGTTTTTGAACAACACATATTTTTGCTGTTCTTACATTCTTGTTTTGAAAAGTATTTAGTGGTGCTTTTTATTTTCCTGCAATTTCAATTACCCTGAGAACTGAGGAGGCAATTTTGTGTTTCTAGCATATTATTAAATTACGATTTACTAAACATTTTGGTTTTATTTCTTATTTAAGTCCTGCAATCCAGTCCAAATACTCTTTTGCATTGAATTACTATACAAATGCCAAATATATTCAAAATCCAAATTTTGTTTACTTATACAGACGTTCATTTACCAAATCATGATCAATTTACGCAGACACGTACTTTGCTACGTACTAGTGAAACACAAATAAGCAAAGATAGAAACTTTGTGGTTCCTTGGTGTTTACAATGTGGAAACGATGTGACTCTTATCCTCGCTCTGTACAAATGCAATGGAAGGCAGCAGAAAGCTGACAGAACCATTTAGCTCTTAGGCGAATCTCTGTTCTGCAAATACAACCACTGAGTGTGATCCTTTGCGAATAAGTTCACTACAGCTCTGTTAACTACAGCTCTGTTAATGGAAGGCGTCAGAAGAGAGCTGGAGAGCTGCGTAAAGAGACACACCCGGTACTTCCGTCTGAAAGGTGCTCTCATCTTTTCTTCCCCATGCTTACAACATGCTAACTGTACCTCTCAGTTGTTATGTGTGAGCCACAATACCTGCTTCAGGAAGCTCTGAAGATAAAGCACTCTACCAACTAGACTAAGACATTAGTTTTAATTTACATATGCTTAGTGAAAGATACAGAATTCATATGTTCTATATTAACATTACTAGTAAATCTTCAAACATATAGAATTTTTTAAAAAGAAAAGACAATTGGTATTGGGTACTTATGTAGAAGTTTACACAGTCTGTCTGTGTTTCAGTAGCAGTGTCTCTGTCTTTTGAGCACGATATCATTGTGTGTGCGTTTTCATGTACTGATCTATAGGAGGAAAACAATAAAGGATAAACTTTCACACTCTTACCACAATAGGAAGTGTCTAAATGAGATGCAGCTAGGTACAAAAGGACAGAGAATTAATTGAGAGCAAGAGTGAATGACTGACTGCAGGGAAACAGGTGCTCCAGACTCAACAGGAAAGATGTATATGTGAACTCAGACACTGGGGCTTCATGTGTAGCACCTGCACATGTCCAAACCCAACCAAGAACTTAGCATGGAGAGGAAATAGAGATGAGGTCCCACCTCTTACCAAAATGTTATATGCAAATAATACCTGCTGCAGAAAAGAATATTAGTTTTCCCCACTGAGTGTCAGTGAGTATGTCAACTGTATGCCAGGGCAGGCCTCAAGCCCGAGAGCAGTTGGCTAAAAAAAAAAAACTTCAAGTTTTTGTCTGTTTTCTGTAATTAGCTTTGTTTTGATTTTTTGTTGTATTTTCTTTATTTTATTTTATTTTTCATTTTCTTTTTGTCCCTTTTTTATTGTTTTCCTGCTTTTGTTGCTGTTGAAAGAAATGAAGTTGGGTAGATAATGAAGTAGAGGACCTGTCAGGAATTGGGTCATGGGAAGGAATGTAGTCAAAATACCTGAAAAAATTAAGTAGATTGAAAATTCTTATTTAAAATTTTAAAATATTTTTAATTTTTACATATATTTATACTATTACACACATATACAATAAACTACCTATAGCAAGAAGAACCATGACACAATCAGGAATTATATAAATGTTACACTCTTAGTGTTTGGCTATTTGTATTTGACAGCCTTGAAGAAAACATCTTTCCTATCTTGGTGAATCTAAAATTCTGAATGTAAATCACTCTCCATCACATCTTGTCATTATAAAATTAAAACATCTAACTAGACATAATAACATGTTAACCCCTAAACAACTAAGCTCCATACTTATTTAAAATGTTTTTAAAAAATACTTTTTTTTCCAAATTAGTCAGTAATCCTTTGCTTCATGAGATTTTAATTGAAAATTAAATAGTTAGCAAAAGATAAGAGTTGGTAGTCATTTTCAACATTCACAAAGGAATAAATCAAATGACATAGCCTGAAGTCATTATCAATATGCATGCTTATTCACTCACTTATTAAACTTCCAGGGACTAGATATAACTTGCAGTGGCAGCAGACAACAATTTTCATGCTAATGGACACTTCATCTAGAATGCCAGCATATACTGTAGAGGAATTTTAATCCAGTGATATGGCTGCTCTGGCAACGTACCACAACCCTAGGTCTGTGTATTCTAGCTAGGTTAAAGAATGCCCTTTATTACACACTTTGGAACACACACCCTTAATCCTTCTGGCTAGAATATAGACACTCCTTTAGCACACTGAAAATCACAAAAAGGATGTTTAATTGAGGGACAGAATAAATGAGACATCAGAGAAAGATTTGACAAAAGGAGTCAGAAATAGGATGCACCCAACCTGAGAGGTGGCAGGAGGGAGAGGGAGGGAGGGAGGAAGGGAGGGAGGGAGAGAGAGAGAGAGAGAGAGAGAGAGAGAGGGAGGGAGGGAGGGTAGGGCGGGAGGGAGGGCGAGAGGAGAGAGACGGAGAGAGAGAGAGAGAGAGAGAGAGAGAGAGAGAGAGAGAGAGAGAGAGAGAGAGAGAGAGAGAGAGAGAGAGAGAAGACACAGCACAGCAGAGTGGAGTAGAATACAATACCGGAATGCAATGAAATCTGTGGAGACATTATGGCAGTTTGGCAGTACAGTACAATTTGATGCAGTTTGGTGCAGTTCACGTGAGTACAGTTAGTTCCTAGAGTTCAGAGGCACTTTTTTCCCCCAAGCAGAACAATTCAGTGAGAAGCAGGGAGAAGCCAGTTTGAATCAGTCACTTTGGAGAACAGTTTTGAGCTAGAACAGCTGAGTTAAATGAGCCTGCCAGAGGTCAGAACACACACAAACAAACAAACAGAAAAGGTACGCTTATTCAGCAGTAAGTCTTCGTCTTCGAAGCTGAAAACACTCTAAGCTATGGTAGCATATGGAGGCTAGGAGCTGAAGTCTCGAGGTCCAGGGTTGCCGAAGAGTAGATTGCATGGCAGCTGAAGGCTTCACGATCTATGCCTAAGGATAGTTAGATAGAAATGCTCTGGGCTCAGACCAAGCCACGCATTTGTAAAGCTTTGGTACTGTTCCCATCTCATGCCCTTATCTGAGGAAATAAAAACAATATTTACAGTATATGATCAACATATATAAAGGCTACATGATACTAAAATGATTTTTCAGATAGCATTTATCTTCACTTCCTCCTCCCTGCTGATGTTGAAATATTAAATCTCTTTATAAGCAGCCTTTTTTGTTTGTTTACAGATTTTCCTTCCTTGTTTTCTTAACATATCAATTATATGGTTTACTATAGACATAGTAATCTATTATTGGTATTTCTGAAATTACTGTGTAAATATACTGGAATTAGACAGACAGAAAACAGAATAAATCTCTTTAAGCATCCTTTGAGCATTACCTTTCAGAAGGAGAAGACGGCTTGAAGTGTATGAAGACAGATGTTAGAGCAGTCTCTGCTGTCAGCTGTCCTCTCCGAGGACGTCCTCCAATTGTCTGGATAGGCTGCCAAAGATTCCCTCTGTGTGATATACCTACTGTGTTTCTCAAATATTTTGTTTAGAACACCTAGAACCTATGAGTATGGAATTATTCAGTAAAATAATCTATGCCAATACAATTTACCCGATGATCTACAGATGTGATCATCTTGTACTGAGTGAGTGGGCTTTACAGCCAGTGATAGGAATCTTTACATGACATTAGAGGAAATGGCATCAACACAGACAAAAGCACATGAAGACATAAACAGACATTGGAGTTCAGGTAACACACACCCCAGGTAGCAACCAGAGATCCCCTGTGCTGTATTAGATGAGGTATGGTTTTTGTTTGCATCTAAATCATGCTGAATGCACCACTCATTTCAGATATCTGGGATCCATAAAGTCAGAAAGCAAATTTCAGTTGTCATAATCCTTGTAGTTCCTGGCAGTATCTGATATCAGCCAGAGGGCAAAATGCATACAGCATACACTAATGTTTAAGAAAGGATTACTCCTTGAATCTCCTTAGTGCAGGATGTATTAACAAGAGTCAATGTGGTTTACAATATAAATGCAACCAGAAGACCCGATGATTCTAAACATAATTACATTTATATTGTAAACCATGTGGACACTTTTCTATGGGTTACACTAAAACTCAAAACCTAGTTTATATTTTATTTTTTGAAATTGCTTTTATAATCTACAATGTGCTACTTAATTCTGTTTTACATCCTGCACCAGAGTGAAAAATAGGCTCTTGTAATTAAAAACTGTATTTGTAGCAGTTACTAAAAACCATATAATTCTCTACTATACAGCCAAGACAGAAGAGACTTTGTCTCTGTTTGATGGGTTTTGGGATCTGGGAAATTCAGTGGTAGAAAAGGTCATAGCAATTTTCTTTGGCCTCATGTTGCTGGTGAAATGAAATCATCCAGCATATGACTCTTAGAAAAGAAACAGACAGCAAGAAAAAGAATTCTAAATGTCAGCGCAACCCCAGTTTAGGACACATTTCAAATCATACAGAGAAAGGTAACCAAAACAGGATTTGGGGGGGAAACATACAGTTACAAAATATATTTTTATCACACTGATTTAATTAGCTGTGGGGAGGGGGTCAAGTACATGCCACAGTGAATTTGTGGAGATCACTGGACAAGTTTAAGTCCTTTCTTCCCATTATATAAATGGAGGGATAAAATGGCTGTCACTAGGTATAGTGTAGCTACCTTTACTCACTGGGTCTTCTGGTCTACACAAGAAACAGTTATTTAATTGCTGACAAATAAAAAGAATTGTGACATTTCTAGGAGTACATCTTAGCAGATGTCTAGGTAGGAGACGGGCAGTACAGAACCCTCGTGGGCACCATAATGTGGGGAGTAGAGATTACTTCTGACATGGACTTTGGCCCCCACACGTGGATCACTTCTCCCTGGCATGGTGGCCTTGCAGGCCACAGAGGAAGAGGATAGAGGTAGTCCACATGAGACTTGATAGGCTGACGTCAGATGTTAGGGGAGGAAGGCACCCGTTTCTGAGGACTAGGGGAGGGAGGGAGAGGGCCCGAGGGAAGGAAGGAGGGAGGGTGGGGTTGGGAGGCAATGAGGGAGGGGCTAATCAGGATGTAAAATGAACAAATTAAAAAGAAAAACTTTAAAAAAGAAGAAAAGATTTCTATAAGTAGATATTATTTTAAGTAGATATTTTAATTGTAGAAAAGAAATTTTATTATTTCTAAAGCATATAGATGAAAATCTTCCTATACTCACAAGAAATTTCAGTATTTTTGCCACTGATACTGTTGGAAATAGAGTTGGGGAATACAGAACGAATACAAGCTATTGTACCAACATCAACGTGGATGAAGGCACTTTTTCCCATCACCAGATCTCATTTTTATGATTTTATTCAGAAAAAAAAAACAAGTCAAGTTTTGTTTTCATTTTTGCTTCAATATATATTACAATATTTTGTGAAGCTGGTTGCATTTTTTAGATTTTTATCCATGTTTATAAAGGAGATTTTAAAATATATGACCAAATTTACTTTATTCATAGCTGCTCTTACTACAAGACAACTCTGATATCTGTTTGAGGAAATCATACTGGAAGTGAATGGATATATAGATAACCTCTGGGAATATTTTTGATGTTTCAACTTCTGTTGTTTTACCTTCAGGGAATCAATATAAAAAGAAAAAAAATTTATTTAAAAATAATAGAAAATTCCTAAAATGTCAGCACATTTGTCAGCATGAAGACACTAGCTAAAAGAATAATTTCAATAAAAAGAAAAAAATCCAGAGTTATGAGTGAATTAGGCTTCAGTCCCATAGGACAGAAAATGTTCACATTGTTTTAATAATGCTTGTGTATTTGTCTTTTAAAACAACCATCTAATGGGCAAATGCTTCCAAATAAACATTCTTTTCCTTCTGAAGGACTTGGTAGTTGGAGTCCATGTAACTACCAGTGTCTGGAAAGCATGTAAGAGTGGACATAATTCAGCAAATACCATGCTGTTTCCACAGAAGCACTGGCAATCAAATACATTCGAAAAGTGAGTAAAATTGAGAGTGTCTCCCAAGGATCTCTCATGTTGAATTAAAAATTAAGGATTGGCCAAGTGGTTAATTTTTATTACTCTAAGAAAAGAACAATTTTCAAGGTTTATAGCTTTCCCATAAAATTGACAAATGAGTTGATTTTTGCCTGTGCCTTTTGTGCATCCATACTGTGTGATTACAAAGATTGTGGATCAGACTGAGAATTGTGAAGAAAATCATAACTAGGAAACCCATCATCACCACACAAAAGAAACTCAGCAAAAGAGAGACGAGAATGGTGATGAGAGTTGAGGGTACAGCAGAAATGTGCATGAAGGAGGAGGATGGATAGTCATCTGCATAGGTTAAACTAAGAATGCAAACTACTTGCACAGTGTTGTCTATCATTCCTGTTTTTTATTAAAAATCTTTAGCATTTTTTTACTCAATATGTATTATAATATTTTGGAAAATGATCAAAAAGTGGGGACTAAAATCCACTCTTCCCATAAGGACAAATTGTAAAGTATGGTATGGGTTATTTTCATATTGAATTTAGGTACATTTAAAATTACCTAGGAGGTGGACATAGAATTTTAGACACACCAAGATAGGAAAGATGTTTTCTTCAAGGCTGTCAAATACAAATAGCCAAAACACTAAAAATGTAACATTTATATAATTCCTGATTGTGTCATGGTTCTTCTTGCTATAGGTAGTTTATGGTATATATGTATAATAATATAAAGGCATATGTAAAAAGTAAAAAAAAAATGTAATAAAAAAGAAGCAAAATAAAATAAAATTACCTAGGAAAGCCCTTATGAGGAGGAAATTGTAAAGTTGGTTCCAGAGACACTTACTGCAGAGGAAAGATATATGTGGTACTTTCCAATGGAGTTCAGTCCTGAGAACTGATAAAAGAGAATTCAACACCAGCATCCAAAGCTTCTGTTTTCTGACTAAAAAACAATGTGAACAACTACCTCAGGCTCTTACCAGCACAGATATAACCATTTCTTTCTGCCATCTTGCCCTTCCCACATTAATGAAAAAAAAATACTTAAAATGCTAACTTTGTTGATGTGAACTTCTAAGGACCTCTGAACAATATTGTGGGAAGAGTGTCAGGAACTTTGGATAGTTGACTACAGAACCCATAGGCCACTACTAACGCATGACTCCACGAGTCTAGAACATAGAGCATTCAAAGAGACAAGGGCAGAGTAAGCCTTCAGGCTCTAGAGAGAAACAGGCACACAGCTGGCAACAGAGATAGATGCCATCCACATTACAGTCTGGGAGGTCCTGCCCTACGGCTAACCACTCATCCCTGAGCAAGGCTGAATTAAAATTACTGAACTAATCTTATTGAAGGAAATTCCAAGTCAATGTAACATTGCCATGGTGGCATTGTTACTGTTTACCACAGAGTCAGCTCAGGGAGCAGAAGCTATGAGAAACGTGCAGGGTGTCAGCAAGTTTGAAAATGGAGCTGAGAGTGGTGTAGAAAATGGGCTTCAGCTATTAGAGTCATTAATTCCCATTAAAAAGGAAGCTCACACTCTTTGATGGGACTTCAGGAGAAGTGCTCTGAGAGAAAGCTCTCACAAATCACTAGCTCCAGATCCCTGGCGGGGGGGGGGGGTGAAAGCTGAGGCACATATTTTCCTAGATTTTCTTGCAAAGAAACAGAGAGGCTACTGCAGCTGCCATGGATGGATCAAAAGTGGACAGAATGTATTTCGGGCTGTCCACGTGATGCTATGATTGTGGGGGTTTATATCAAAGTCCCAGAAGGCTACTGATGGAAAACCCTGTGTGGTCATGTCAGATTCCCTTCAAAACAGACCCTCTAGA
The DNA here is from genome assembly GCF_903995435.1 of Acomys russatus. Lineage (NCBI taxonomy): Eukaryota > Metazoa > Chordata > Mammalia > Rodentia > Muridae > Acomys > Acomys russatus. Next base: position 58,002,044 of record NC_067158.1, read on the forward strand.
AGCCAGTGGTTTAAGCTACAAAGATGAAGTAGAAGTTTCAGTAGAAATTTAAAAAATGCTGAGATACTGGAACTCTGGGATGCCTGGTGGGGGAAGAGTGCAGATAATAAAAGGAACCTAGGGAAAAACCAGACTTTCCTTGCTACAAGTATTAGAGGTGGAGTTATGGGCCTCAAAACCTTGGCTCAGATGGTTTCATTACAAGTTCCAGGTGCTGTACTTTGAGCGGAGGGATTTGGTGTTTGTCCTGCTGAATTTGGGACTTTCATAAACTTGTCACCCACCCATTTGTTATTGATAAGAATTCTATATTCAAGTTTATTTCTGGGTCTTTGATTCGATTCCATTGATCAACCAGACTATTTCTATGCAAGCTTGGAGGCAGGCAAAGTCAACGGCCAAACTCTGCCAAGACAGCATAAGCAAGTCCTCAATAGTTTCTGACTCACAAATATATCTGTCAGATATACTGGGTCAGAAGACTGAAGAAAATGCTCCAACATTATAGAGAGTTTTGGATGACTGTTCAGGCAGAAAAGTGTCTCTGCCATCTTCTCATTTGGAAAACTACTAACCTGTTCTCCCAGCATACTCAGCTAATCAAGTTTATTCCTTCTCAACTTTCTGATGGAGTTGAAGACCAAGCAGCTTAGTTTTACAATGAAGCTTAGTTGTTTAGGGGTTAAGATGTTTTTAGGTCTAGATAGATGTTTTAGGTGATAATGACAAGATGTGATGGAGATTGATTTACATTCAGAATTTTAGATGCACCAAGTTAGGAAAGATGTTTTCTTCAAGGCTGTCAAATACAAGTAGCCAAAACACTAAGAATGTAAATTTTATATAATTTCTGATTGTTTCACAGTTATTCTTGCCAGAGGTAATTTATTGTATATATGTATAATAATAAAAATGTATATGTAAATAATAAAAATATTTTTAAAAAGAGTTTTATATTCAAAGAACCCTGCTTGTATTTTATGTTGATGCATTTTTTTTCACAGTTAGAGATTGCCTTGTGTATACAAAGATACTTTGGACTTTTGAACAGTGTTGGAATATGTATGATCTGATGTTTTTGTCAACTTGACTGAACTTAGAATCAACTAAGAGCGAGGCTTCTAGGTGTTCCTGTGAGTGTGTTTTTATAGAGGTGTAATTCACAGGGAAGATATCCTGAGAATAGGCAGCACTATACCATAGGCTATGGTACCAAAATGAATATATAATGAAGAAATGCATCTGAACACCAGCATTTATCAGCTTTTGTTTCCTCTATATGCAGTAGTTAAACTAGAAAAAATATCAAACTAATGCATTTATCACAGATTAAGGTATACTGACACAATGGAATACAGCTTAGCAAAGGATGGAGCATTGTTTTATGCAGCTATGTGAATCACACTCAATGATTGTCTTCAATGAAAGAAGCCAGAGTAATAATAAAATATACTGTCAATAATGGCAGAATGTCTACCTAAGCATGTTATAGAATGTAGTCAGGGAAGGCTATTGGAGGGAAATGTAAGTAGTTATATTACCTAGAAGAACTCTTAAGGACAACATAGAACTTGAAGGAGAGATAAACCTGTTTTTGTTATGATCCCAAGTGTGGGATGGGGAATGGTCTTGTGAGAACAGGTGAGGTTAATCCACTAGAAGACCAACCACCTCCTGCAGGAGCTTGATTGTTACCAGCTGAAAACATGCTGTGAACAGACTCTGGGAAGAGACATATAAATGAGCCCAAAACTAGAGGGGGGCCTTTGGAGACTTGGTGTAGTTTTGGCTGTTCATCGCTCCACTTTGAGACACTCTTAGAGAGAACCAACTGAGGGATGGCTTTGCGGCTCCGGTTTCCTGCTGAGGTTCCGGGTTCTGGTTACTCCAGGTTCCAGCAGAGGAATTCCTGCTGGCAATGCAAGGAGATTCTTTCCTCAGAACTGATATCCTTATGGTTTTGTTATTCTTTTATCCACTTTTCCTACTGTTTAGGTTAGTCAGGTTACAAGTGATGTATGCTCAGTTAAAAAGTTTGTAATAAAATATATTGTTTAGGAAAACTGAATCTGTAAGAACTTTTCATTATTTGTTTCAGGATGGTTCACACTATGCAGCCCAGTGGTCTTGAATAAGTGACTCACCTGTCTCCATCTCTCAAACACTGAAATCGCTGGTACACTCCATAATTATTCTGTTTATAGGGACATGGCATCATCGTTGTACACATGGTTCACTGATTAACAAATTGTGCACCTTAAATATAAATCATTGTCAGTGTGTCCTTTATATCCCAGTGCAGAAAAAAGAGGAGGAGGAGGAGGAGGAAGAGGAAAATAAAGTCTAAAAATACAATCAGTGAGACCACAAATTAATAACTCATGGTTCCTAATGTAAACTTAATTGCTACATTAATAAAAGTAGGGGATTATATCAAATGAAAATTATGATACTTTCACACACACATATACACATACATATATGTATGTATGTACAGTTCTTTTGTAATTTGTTTATTTTGATTTTTCTTGTTTACAGACTCTTTTAGCCATTGGTAGTGTTCCAAACTACATTTCAGTTGCTATATTCTTAGTTTAGTTACATTTTAACTGAGCTGAATAGAGTTTTCTTAAGCTGACAAAAATACACTTAATCAATGAAATCAAGGCAGATGGAAGACCCCTTAAAATACTCACTACAGTATTTCTGAGGAACCACTCTGGCCAGAGCATAAAGATGCACTGGATGTTGTCCAAAGCACCACGTGGAGTTAGCAGCACACTGAAAGAAATCAGGCTGCCTATTCTCTTTGCTTCTTAACGTTGGAAGCTCTGATACTTCACACCATACAAACTGTTGAGACGATCATTAGCTGTGTTCTTGTCTTTTAGTGTTTTATTGACCTCTTCAGACCTAATAGTCAATTTAATGACTTATTTCCCAAGAATTTCTTTCTTCCATTCAAAGTTACTGTGTCTCTGTTGTAAAAACATTTGAGTTTCTTCTACAGTTTTTTTTCTTTCAGCTCTGTACCAGTTAAATATAATTTTATTAATTAGTTAATATAAATAAAAATGATATCTTTATCCAGGCTATACTCAAACTTATATGTAACAAAATGTGCCTTGAATTATTACTGATTTTCTAACATCTGTGTCTCTAAGACAGTGTTTTAGTAATGTCCCTCCATAGACATTTTCATTCAGCCTTGCAGAGTTATCACAAAGATTAATGAATGATGATATGAGTAAATATTCTGCTAATTGAGCTTCCTCCAAAACCTTTATAATTTATTTTCTCACACTTCCAATGTTATCGGAACATTATTGTCGGGACTCCATTGAGTGATACTGGAGGAACAAGAATGTGTAGTTCTCTGTGGAGGGTTGAAATATGCACTAGTATGGGCATAGAGACATGGGCGTAGGATGCAGTGTGTTAGCGTGTAAATTCTGCAGAAGAAAAAATAGTTGTCCCTTATGGCATAAATCAGACAGTGGTTGGTCACACTCATAACTTTACTGCCAGTATTATAATAATAGACATATCTTTAAATTCTTTAAGAATGTGAACTCATTCAATTTTCAAAAATACTGATTAGAAATTCATCTTCAGGTGAGGATTGGGTGGATGACAATTCTAAAATTGTTTTACAAGTTCAAATTATGTATATTTGATGAATTGTGAAAATAATATTCATATAGGAACCCAACAATCGTTTTAGAGTAGTTACTGATATGATGAACAATTAAGGTATATTGCTTAAAAAATTGTTTGAATATAGTAGGTTTTGTGACAATATTCTACTGTTAATATTCTGGTTTAAAGGCATCTGTAACAACTTTATAACTCATGGCCTATGAGTTAATCAATCATTGTGCTTAAAAATTCTGTGTATTGAGATTCAACTCATTTCATTCCAGCACTTGGGAGGCAGAGGCAGGTGGATCTCAATGAGTTCAAGACCAACCTGGTCTATAAAGTGAGTCAAAGGTAGCCAAGCTACACTATAGGCCTTGAATGTTTCTAAACCTACTTTATTTGGGGTTCTTTAATGCTTACACCTCCCTTCCAACCCACCTACCTTAGATAGGAGAGAAAAGTGGTTAATGGGAACAGGAGAAGTAGATCTTTTTAGACTCAGTTCCTTGGAGCAATTCCACTCTTTTCAGTCAGGATTTCAGCAGACACATAAGACAGCAAACCAGCAATTTTCTAGACATGACTGCAACCGCAGCAGCTGAAACCCAGAGAGGCAGTCAGAACCTTGAAGCATTCTCTGTAGTGGTTCTCTCCAGAAGCATCTCTAAGTGGAGCGATGAATAGCCAAACAGCAAGAAGCAATGCCAACACCAAAATGCCAAAGAGCCAAGCCTCTTGTTTTGGGACATATATCCTCTCAGAGCCCATAGTAGTCTGTTTACCTGTTGGCAAAGACAATGCTCCCATAAGACGCAGTTCCTTTTCTAGTGGACAAACATCACCTGTTCTCTCACAAGTCTGTTTCCAGTGAAAAAATACCACACACCCTCACACAAGTCTGTTTCACATTCCACACTTGGGATCAAATCATAAACATGTTTACTTTCACTACAGTGCATAGAGAAACCCAGTCTTGAAAAACTAGCAAAAACAAACAAACAAACAGGATTTAAATCACAGGGCAGATTCTTTGGAAGAATCAAAGGCAAGGTAGAGCCAAGAAGTCATAAAAACTATCACCCATTCCCATGCCTGACAGTTGATGTTGTCTTTCTGTTGAGAATTTAGGCAAACTGCAAGTAGAAATCCCAATGTGAAGTCTCTTCTTGTGATCTGGGATAGAAAGTCAGATAAAAGAGACAGAGGAAAGCGGTACTCTGTATCCCCATCAGCTTCTCTAGCAAAGCGGTACTCTGTATCCCCATCAGCCTCTCTCACAGTCACAGAACACCAAACACCAAGGAGGACTCCTAACCTTACCTTATGTGGTAGAGCCTTCTGATTGTTCTTCACATGCTTATTTTCCTGTAATTCCTGCTTTTTCAACCCGTCATGGTCACAAGGAGTTCTGAACATAGTTAGTGAACATAGTTAATAAATGTGTGTACTATTTTAAGACATAAAATCTTAAATCTTTGTTTTAAAAATAAATATCTTTTATTTACATGTAAAGTGAGTTTTTATGCTGTGTGTTTGTAGATACATGGGGTGAGGGACAAAAAGGTATTGACTTGATACTCTAGAGCTAGCGTTATAGGCATTTCTGAGTTGTCCCGTGTAGGGTGTTGAGAATCTAGCTCCAGTACTCCTGGAAGACGTAGAAACACCCTTATTTGACCAGTCATCTCTCCAGCACACAAGCTCTTTAAAATTTCTTTTTCGCTTTGTTTTGTAGTATTCTGTCTTACCCAAAATCTAATAGTCTACCCGAAGGCTTGAAATCCCCAGTAGATGACTGTTGTCCATCCGTGGACTGGATTCTGTGTTGAGTGCACTGGAAAAGTCTTTTATCATTTTAGCTAATGTGGTGTTTGTTGTGTGAAGAGAGATGAGCTTCAATTCAACTTAAATTAGTTTTCATTTTTTGCCACAATAGTTGCCTTTTCTTGAAGCCCTAGGATAGTAACTGCCAAGACATTGATGCTAACTAAATATTTACAATGTGTAAACCCTAATTATATGGAATAGTACAATATTAAATGGTACACAAAATCTATAAACATTCTCATTACAGGTACAAATATGACAAAATGACACCTTTTTGTGATTAAAAATGTTTTTGAAATTCTCGGAAGTGCTTTTCTTCAAGAAACCATGTATTCATTTAAAGAAGCAAAATGATCAAATGTCACATAAAAATTTCCTTAGAAAACTCAGTTATATAAATAAAGTAGAATAACAGTTTGAAATGGCTTTTGGAAATAACAACCAAGGATTAGGACTAGTGTTAGGAAGCTAGGGTTAGGGCGAGAGGGTTAGGGTTAGGGTTTCAGGGTCAGAGTTAGGTTCAACAAGATTGGTTTAGGGTTAGGGTTAGGGTTAGGGTTAGATGTAGGGTTAGGGTTAGATGTAGGGTTAGATGTAGGGTTAGGGTTAGGGTTAGGGTTAGATGTAGGGTTAGGGTTAGGTGTAGGGTTAGGGTTAGGGTTAGGGTTAGGGTTAGGGTTAGATTTAGGGTTAGGGTTAGGTTTAGGGTTAGGGTTAGGGTTAGGGTTAGGTTTAGGGTTAGGGTTAGGGTTAGGGTAAGGGTTAGGGTTAGGGTTAGGGTTAGATTTAGGGTTAGGGTTAGGGTTAGGGTTAGGGTTAGGTTTAATGTAGTTTCAGGAATACTAAAACAACTAGTAGCAAAATACAACTAAATTATCTGAATACTACGAAAAGATGAACCTTAAATTGGCAACAAAACACATCCTATAATAGAATATGGTTAGGCATGCCAACAGTTCAGCATAGAAGGGTGAACGCTACACAGGGCCACTACTCCCTCCCTCCTTCCTCACCGCCCCCATCTCTCTCTCTCTGTATGGTAAAGCTTTTTAAAAGTCTGATGTGGTTGAAGACTGGATAGTTTAGTTTTACAATTAAGCTTAGTTGTTTAGGGGTTAAGATAATTTTAGGTCTGCATAGATGTTTTAAGGTGATAAGGTGATAATGATGAGATATGATAGATATTGATTGACATTCAGAATTTTAGGTGCACCATGATAGGAAAGATGTTTCTTTCAAGGACGTCAAATACAAATCGCCAATACACTAAGAATGTAACATTTATATAATTCCTGATTGTGTCATGGTTCTTCTTGCTATATGTACTTCATTGTGTATATATGTAATAATATAAATGTATGTGTAAAAATAAAAATATTTAATAATTAAAAAAGAAAAGAGAAAATTTAATCCATTTATTTATTCACTCTACATCTTTCCTCCTCCTCCCACTGTCCTCCCTCTTCTCATAAAAGGGGAGCCACCTCTACACCAACCCAGGATATCAAGTTCCAACAAGACTGAGCTCGTCTTCTTGCCCCGTGTCTTGGCCAGGAAGCCCTGCCAGGGATAAGTGATTAAAACGCAGGCAACAGAGTCCATGTCAGAGACAGCCCAGGCTCCCCTTACTGGTGGGCCTACGCAGGCAACAGAGTCCATGTCAGAGACAGCCCAGGCTCCGCTTACTGGTGGGCCCATGCAGGCAACAGAGTCCATGTCAGAGACAGCCCAGGCTCCGCTTACTGGTGGGCCCACGCAGGCAACAGAGTCCATGTCAGAGACAGCCCAGGCTCCCCTTACTGGTGGGCCCACATAAAGACCAAGGTGCCTACAGGCTGCCTCTGCGTAGAAGGCCTAGGTCCAGGCTAAGCATTCTTCTTGGTTGTCACTTCGGTCTCAGCAAGCGTCTCTGGCCCTAGTGAGCTGGCTGTGTCGATCTTCTTGTGAAGCTCTTGTCCCCTGCAGATTCTTATATCCTTCCCCACACTTTTTCACCCAAGGTTTGGCTGTGAGTCTTAGCATCTGTTTGAATCCACTGATGGGTGGTCGATCCTCTCCGAAGACAACTATTGTAGGCTCCTGTCTGCAAGTTTAGTGTCAGGGGTTGTCTCACTCCTCCCATGGGTCAGTTTGGGCCAGGCACTGTTTAGACATTATCTCAATGCCTGCACATCTTGTAGGCTGGGTAAATTTTGGGTAGAAGTTTTTGTGAGTGTGTTGGTGTTCCCCTTCCTCCACTAAGAGTCCTGTCTAGATGGAGGGTAGCCTCTTCAGTCTCCATGACCCCTGCTACTAGGACTCTCAGCTAGGGTAACCTTCATATGCTCTCAGAAGCCTACCGTGTCTTAGATCTCCAACCTATTATGGAGACATCCTTGCCCACAGTTTCTCTTTTTTCTGCAGGTCCTCTGATCTCCAGCTGCCTGTCTCCTCAGGTCTGATCTACACCCTCATTTTTTTTTCTGTTCCCTCTCTACCTTGTTCCCTCTCTCCAACTGCTTCCACTCTCTAGTCTATTTCCCTTTCTCAGTGAGATTTAAGCATCATTCCTTAGGTCCTCCAGGTAATTTAACTTCAATTCTATTGTCAGTATTTGCTGGAGGAAGAAGCGTCCTTTTCCTTCAGTACAGTATATGCCGGCAATTTGCCCATGCATCACTAAATAACCTCACACATAAGCACGTGCAAGCCACCCCAATCAGAATTGGTGGGTTACACACAAAAAGACTTGGAAAGAAAAGGGTGACTTACAGGTAAGAGTTACAGTGGAAGGAGTGGAATAAAAATAGTATTGAGGGGTCAAAATGACTAAAACTCAAACACATGCATGAGACTGTCAAGCAACAATGATAAGTAAATAAAAAAACATATTCTGATTTAATTTCCAGTAGGTAAAAGTCATTTTGTGAAGAAATCAGTGCCCAAGGTCAGGTAACAGCACTCATCTGGTGTGTCAGGCCAAGAAACTTGAGTTGCAAGGACTGTACTTTGAGGCAGCAGAGACTGGCTGCTAGCCATGCATCAGGTATGAAAACAGATGTGAGTGAAGACAGAAAGACATGGTGCGCTGTGTTTTATCTCCTTCGTGGGACTGCTGTGGAAAACAAGGTATGTGGAATCAGATAGGAATGGGAGCTGCAAGTGAATGCATTGTCAAGTTTGACGTCTCTGTGAGTCGGCATTTCGGCAGAGAAGGAAATGAAGGAGTTGAGATATAGCTATCTGGAATCAAGTAAGGACAGACTCTTTTTTAGTACAACTTGGAGATGTACGCTCAATTTTCTTAACAATTATATTTTATTATGAACTTATTAACCGAGAGTGCCTCACTTATAACTTAACTAACCTAAGAAAAGGAGATTAAAGAACAGAATAACGAAACCGTAAGGATATCAGTTCTGAGGAGTGATTCTCCTGGCATAATCAGCAGGATTTCTTCTGCTGGAAACTGGAGCAACCGGATCCCAGAGCCTCAGCAGGAGCGTCCTGAAATGGAGTGATGAACAGTCAAAACTATGCCAATTCCCTCCAAAAAGCCCCCTCTCCTCTTTTGGGCCCATTTAAATAGCTCCTCCCACAGTCTGTCCACTGACGTGTTTCACGTGGCCACAATCAAGCTCCCACATGAGGTGTTTCATCTTCTAGTGGATTAGCATCGCCTGTTCTCTCACAAGTCCATTCTTCATCCCAGTCTTGGGATCATAACGGATGCCATGCTTATCTCTCCTTCGTGGAGATGAGAGCATTCCAAACCTGTACAGAGGCCAGGGTGGAGAGAGCGAGGCGTGACTGGTGAATTGATGAAAGGTGAACTATAAGAATGAGGATTTTCCGACTTAGTTTTTCTCTTGGCGTTGCGGTTGCCTTGGCATCTATAACAGACAGGAGATAGCAAACTGTAAATGTTCTTTAGGCCCACTTTGAGCTAACCAGGCTGCAAATGCAGGAGTCCAGTGCAAAGTACATCAAATGATTCCTTTTGAGGCCTCTACATGCTAATGCGTCCAGATGTTTCTATTTTAGGAGCTTCTACCATAAGAAGGCAGTTTTAAACTTGAATTCAGGTCATATATAATTGTCTTTTTGGATGAGGAAATTTGCTGTGTTACCCTAGACCAGTTCTTATATTCTTAGCTGATGGAAATGCAGCATAGTAACCTTGACTAAGACACATCAGCAGACATTCGTTTTCATATTCTTAGTTGATGAAAATAGCTCACTCCATTACCATTTTGATAAATGTTTTAATTGATCAGTGTTAAAATAACTCATAATTCAGGTATCTGTGCTGTCATTTCATGATATATTTTGCATAATGCCAGTCTGACATGTTTGTGAGTTATCAGTTCTGATACAGAAAAATGCTAAGCAAATATGAGGTCCAAGAGTAGAGCACAAAGCTAGGATGCTGAGGTTTGAGGAACACAATTGCCATGGTACGTACTTTAACATCCACACTGGAGTTGTGTCCTTGCCTCTCTGAGACTCTCAATCAGGTTATCATGGAACTCTTCCTGGTCTAGCAAAGGCTGAAGAGATGGCTCAGGGGTTAAGAGCAATGAGATGTTCTTTTAGAAAATCTGGGTTTGATTCCCAGCACCCATACAATGTCTCACAACCATATGTAACTGCATTTCCAGGGATCCAGCACCCTCTCCGGGCTTCCCACATAGCAGGCATGCACAGATATGCATGCATACAGAGCATATAAAATATGCATATAAAATAATACAAAAAAATTAAAAAAGAAAGTTATAGCAGTTTTTGTTCATAGCCCAAGCTAACACACAAGCATAGAATAGAGCAAGAAATCATTAGAAAAGACTTGCAGAGTTTTGCAGAAACATACCCTGCCAAGGGATGTCATAAAATCCTCAAGCATTTAGAAGCCTGATTGCTTCTAAATTAATGCTCACAAAATAAGCTTGAGACACCAACACAGAGAACAGAGAACCAGCGGAGCCGTGCAAGGGGGCAGGGGAGCCATGCAAGCGGGCAGATTCAAAGGCAGGGTGGGCTCGTGTGACTTAGCAGGCTGAGATTCTGACTCCCATTCTTCATCTGTAGACATGGACGTCACTGAAGTGTCCTTTTGTCTTATACTATACCACACTGTATCGGCTATGAAGAAGAGATAGTTTAAATTTTCAAATATCCTGAATTTTTGGTTTATGAAGACCTAATTCATGATGAGTTGATATAAATGACTTCATATCTCTTCAAATAGCGAGGTGTAGGATGGGAGGTTAACTTTCTGTCATCAATTCTTTGGCAGAACGTATATTATGTGAATGATGGTGGGTGGGTGGGGTAATATACAATTAATGAATAAAGGAGAAAGCTATTAATTGTTTTGAAGTTAAAAGAAAGAATATTCGATGTTGTAAATGTTATCGCTAAAATATAAAAATTTCAATTGTATTCTTTTATCTGTTTACTATATAGTTTCATTGACCATCATTCAAAAACTAATATTAGGTTTATGTTAATTTTGTAATTTTAAGTGGGTTTTTGTTTAAAGCCCAAATCAAACTTGCCATCACAGCTTGCTTTCTCTATATCTCTAAGACTGGATACCTAATTTAAATTTTAAAGAAATCCCTCTGTGGATAGCCAAGCCTCTAAACTTTGCTCAGATTTCTAGGAAGCCAAGATGCCGTTTGGGGAACTGTAGAAGAAAATGTTCCAGCTCTTATTTTCCAACCTGGAAAATTGAAATTATCATACTTAAGTCATGGAATGATTCCAGAGTATAGCTATATAACTATTAAAAATCACGCTGCTAACCATAAACACCAATGCTCTGTTTCTGAGATGCAGTCTTGTGCTTTAGGTGCATTTGTGTGTAAAATTTGGGACACAGAATCATATAAAAATACCCATTACCTGAAGAAAATTGTCCCTCACTTTCTAAGAGTAGTTTACTGAGTTCATAAATAATAAAACTTTACAACCAGGGCTACCTCTTCAAATTTGTGTTCCTCTGCCCAGTACCCATCAAACTTTTTTTTTTGCTTTACTTTTTATGATTTGTTATTTTATTTTTTAAACTAATTTATTATTTATTAATTTATTCCTTTTTTAAATTAATTTATTCTTGTTACATCTCAATGGTTATCCCATCCCTTGTATCCTCCCATTCTTCCCTCCCTCCCATTTTCCCCTTATTCCCCTCCCCTATGACTGCTCCTGAGGGGGATTACCTCCCCCTGTATATGCTCATAGGGTATCAAGTCTCTTCTTGGTAACCTGCTATCCTTCCTCTGAGTGCCACCAGGTCTCCCCCTCCAGGGGACATGGTCAAATGTGAAGCACCAGAGTACGTAAGAAAGTCATATCCCACTCTCCACTTAACTGTGGAGAATGTTCTGACCATTGGCTAGATCTGGGTAGGGGTTTAAAGTTTACTGCCTGTATTGTCCTTGGCTGGTGCCTTAGTTTTAGTGGAACCTCTGGGCCCAAATCTGCCTATCATAATGTTCTACTTGTAGGTTTCTAGGACCCTCTGGATCCTTCTACTTTGCTATTCTCCCACGCTTCTCTCATCTAAAGTCCCAATAGGATGTCCTCCCCTCTGTCCCAGTTTCCTGGTAAGTGACAGCTTTCGTGGGACATGCCCCTTGGGCTAGTGTCCAGATATAAGTGAGTGTATACCCTTTGAGTCTTTCTGCTTCTGGGTTAACTCACTCATTATGATCATTTCTAGCTCAATCCATTTATCCACAAGTTTTGGGAATTCCTTGTTTTTAATAGCTGAGTAGTATTCCATAATGTATATGTACCACAGTTTCTTTATCCATTCTTCTACTGATGGACGCTTGGGCTGTTTCCATGTTCTGGCTATTATGAATAAGGCAGCTATGAACATGGTTGAGCAAATTTTCTTGTTGTGTGCTGGAGCATCTTCAGGGTATATTCCAAGGAATGGAATAGCTGGGTCTTGAGGAAGCCCTATTCCCAGTTTTCTGAGATAGCACCAGATAGATTTCCAAAGTGGCTGTACTAGTTTGCATTCCCACCAGCAATGAAGGAGTGTTCTTCTCTCCCCACATCCTCACCAGCACGTGGTGTCATTTGAATTTTTGATCTTAGCCATTCTGATGTGTGTAAGATGGAATCTCAGAGTTGTTTTGATTTGCATTTTCGTGATGACTAAGGAGGTTGAGCATTTCTTTAACTGTTTCTCAGCCATTTGATATTCCTCTGTTGAGAATTCTCTGTTTAGTTCCAAGCCCCATTTCTCAATAGGATTATTTGGTTTGGTGGTGTTTAATTTCTTGAGTTCTTTATATATTTTAGATATTAGAACTTTCTCAGATGTAGGGTTGGTGAAGATCTTTTACCAGTCTGTAGGCTGTCACTTTGTTCTCTTTGACAGTGTCCCCTGCCTTACAGAAACTTTTCAGCCTCATGAGGTCCCATTTATTAATGGTTGACATTAAGGCCTGGGCCGTTGGTGTTTTGTTCAGGAAGTTGTCTCCTGTGCCAATATGTTCCAGGTTCTTCCCCACTTTTTCTTCTAAGTGATTTAGTGTCTCTGGTTTTATGTTGAGGTCTTTAATCCAATTGGTTTTGAATTTTATGCAAGGTGACAAATATGGGTCCAGTTGCATTTTTTTACACATAGACCTCCAGTTAGACCAGCACCATTTGTTGAAGATGCTATCCTTTTTCCATTGAATGGATTTGGCTTCTCTGTCAAAAATCAAGTGACCATATGTGTGTGGATTCATATCTGGGTCTTCGATTCGATTCCACTGATCAACCAGCCTGTTGCTGTGCCAGTACCATGCTGTTTTAATTACTATTGCTTTATAGTACAGTTTGAGATCAGGTATGGAGATTCCTCCGGAGCACCTTTTATTGTACAAGATTGTTTTAGCTATTCTGGGTTTTTTGTTTTTCCATATGAAGTTCAGAATTGAACTTTCAATGTCTTTAAAAAATTGTGTAGGTATTTTGATAGGGATTGCATTGAATCTGTAGATTACTTTTGGTAGGATGGCCATTTTTACTATGTTAATTCTCCCGATCCATGAGCAAGGAAGATCATTCCATCTTCTCAGGTCATCTTCAATCTCTTACTTCAGAGTTTTGAAATTTTTTTCAAACAAGTCCTTCACTTGCTTAGTTAGAGTAACTCCTAGATATTTTATATTGCTTGTGGCTAATGTGAAGTGTGTGGTTTTCCTAATTTCTTCCTCTGCAAGCTTGCCATTTGTGTATAGGAAGGCTACAGACTTTTTTCAGTTAATTTTGTATCCAGCCATTTTGCTGAAGGTGTTTATTAGATGTAGGAGTTCTCTGGTGGAATCTTGAGGGTCATTTATGTACACTATCATATTATCTGCAAATAGGAATAATTTGACTTCCTCCTTTCCCATTTGGATACCCTTGATCTCCTTTTGATGTCTTATTCCTCTGGCTAGAACTTAGAGTACTATACTGAAGAGATATGGAGAGAATGGGCAACCTTGCCTTGTTCTTGATTTTAGAGGAATTTCCTTGAGTATTTCACCATTTACTTTGATTTTGGCTATTGGCTTGCTGTATATAGCCTTTATTACATTTAGGAAAGTGCCTTGTATCCCCGATCTCTCTAAAACTTTAAACATGAAGGGGTGTTGGATTTTTTCAAATGCTTTCTCTGCATCTAAAGAGATGATCAAAAAAAAAAAAAGAGAGAGAGAGAGAGAGATATGATCATGTGGTTTTTTATTTTCAGTTTGTTTATGTGGTGGATGACATTGATGGATTTCTGTATATTTAACTATCCCTGTATGCCTGGAATGAAGCCTACTTGGTCATGGTGAATGATATCTTTGATGTGTTCTTGTATTTGTTTTGCAAGTATTTTATTTAGTATTTTTGCATCGATGTTCATAAGAGAAATTGGTCTGAAATTCTCTTGCTTTGTCGATTCTTTTTGAGGTTTAGGTATCAGTGTGACTATGGCCTCATAGAATGAATTTGGTAATATTCCATCCATTTCTATCTTTTGGAGTATCTTGAAGAATTTTGGTATTAGCTCACCCTTGAAGGTCTGGTAGAATTCTGCACTGAAACCATTTGGCCCTGGGCTTTTTTTCGTTGGGAGACTATCAATGATTGCTTCTATTTCTGTAGGGGTAATGGGACTATTTAGCTTCTTATCTGTTCTTCACTCAACTTTGGCAAGTAAAATTGATCAAGAAAATTGTCCATTTCCCTTAGATTTTCAAATTTTGTGGTGTATATGCCTTCAAAGTAGGATCTTATGATTCTTTGTATTTCTTCAGTGTCTGTTGTTATGTCTCCCTTTTCAGTTCTGATTTTGTTGATTTCAATACTGTCTCTCTGCCTTTTAGTTAGTTTGGCTAACTGTCTGTCTATCTTGTTGATTTTCTCAAAGAACCAGCTCTTGGTTTTGTTGATGCTTTGGATTGTTTTCTTAGTTTCTAATTTGTTAATTTCAGCCCTGAATTTGATTATTTCCAGGCGTCTACTCCTTTTGGTTGTTTCTTCTTCTTCTTCTTCTTCTTCTTCTTCTTCTTCTTCTTCTTCTTCTTCTTCTTCTTCTTCTTCTTCTTTTTCCCTAGGGCTTCCAGTTGTGTCGTTAAGATGCTTATGTGTGATTTTTCCAATTCCTTTTTAAAGGCACTTAGTGCTATAAATTTTCCTCTTAGCACTGCTTTCCATGTATCCCACAAATTTGGGTATGGTGTTCCTTCATTTTCATTGACTTTCAGAAACTCCTTGATTTCTTTCTTTATTTCTTCCCTGACCAAGGTGTCATTTAGCAGAGAGTTGTTTAATTTCCATGTACATGTAGGCTTTTTGTTATTTCTGTTGTTGTTGAATTGCAGCCTAAGAGCATGGTGATCTGATAGGATACAAGGTATTATTTCAATCCTCTTGTATCTGTTGAGGCTTGCTTTGTGACCTACGATGTGATCAATTTTGGAGAAGGTTCCATGGGGTGCAGAGAAGAAGGTGTATTCTTTCTTGTTTGGGTGAAAGGTTCTATAGATATCTGTTAGATCCATTTGACCCATGGCATTGGTTAATGATGTTATTTCTCAGCTTAGTTTTTGTTTCAATGACTTATCCTTCAGTGAGTGTGGAGTGTTGAAGTCTCCCACTATTATTGTATGGGGATCGATGTGTGGTTTAAGCTTTTTTAGCAGATCTTTTACAAATGTGGGTGCCCTTGTATTGGGAGCATAGATGTTCAGAATTGTGATGTCATCTTGGCTGACTTTACCTTTGAAGAGTATGAAGTGTCCTTCCACATCCCTTTTGATTAATTTTGATTGAAAGTCTATTTTGTTCAATATTAGAATGGCCACACCAGCTTGCTTCCTGTGACCATTTGCTAGGAATATTTTTTTCCAACCTTTTACCCTGAGGTAATGCCTATCATTACGGGTGAGATGTGTTTCTTAAATGCAGAAGAATGTTGGATCTTGTTTATGCACCCATTCAGTTAGTCTGTGTCTTTTTATTGGAGAATTGAGGCCATTGATGTTGAGAGACATTAATGACCAGTGACTGTTAAGAGTCTTAATTTTGATGTTGTTTCCAGTCGAGTGTTTGTGTAGTTGCGTTATTGCCATGGTATAGTTATCTATTTCCTGAGTAGTTTTGGTTGTAGCTTGACCCTTTGGGATGGAGTTTTCCTTCTAGTACCTTATGTAAAGCTGGATTTGTGGATAGGTACTGTTTGAATTTGTTTTTGTCATGGAATATTTAGTTTTCTCCATCAATGGTTATTGATAGTTTTGCTGAGTAAAGTAGTCTAGCCTGGCATTTGTGGTCTCTTAGGGTTTGCCGGATCTCTGTCCAGGCCCTTCTGGCTTTGCTGGTATCTGCTGAGAAGTCAGGTATAATTCTGATAGGTTTGCCATTAAATGTTATTTGGCCCTTTTCCCTTGCACCTTTTAATATTTTTTCTTTGTTCTGTATGTTTTGTGTTTTGATTATTATGTGATGGGAAGTTTTTCTTTTCTGATCAATTCTATTTGGTGTTCTGTAGGCCTCTTTTATGTTTATAGGCATCTCTTTCTTTAGACTGAGGAAATTTTATTCTATGATTTTGTTGAGAATAGTTTCTGGGCCTTGGAGTCTGATATCTTCTCTTTCTTCAATACCTATTATCCTCAGATTTCTTCTTTTCATGGTGTCTTTAATGTCTTGGATGTTTTGTGTCAGGAGTTTTCCAGATTTGGCATTTTCTTTAATGGTTGCTTCAAGATCTGTGATTGTATCTTCTAGACCTGAAATTCGTTCTTCCATCTCTTGGATTCTGTTAGAAAAGCTCACCTCTGTGTTACTCGCCTTCTTCTCTGAGGTCTCACATTCTCGTTTTTCTTCTGTCTGTGTGTTTATCATTGAATCCATTTTCATATTCAGATCTTGAACTGATTTTTTGATTTCTTTCATCTGATTGTTTGTATATTCCTGAGTTTCTTCCATTGCCTCTTTATAGGTCTTCAGAGCTTGAACCGTTTTATTTATTTCTTTCATCTGGTTGTTTGCATTTTCCTGCAATTTTCGAGTTCCACTCTATCTTCCTGCATTTGATTATGAATTTTATTTGTTTCCTCCATTATCATACTCATTACTAAGGATTTGAGGTATTTTCTTGTATTTCCCTTGTATTTGAGTTCTCTGGGTTGTTTTCTTTGGGATAGCTGGAAACTGGAGATTTTTTTTTTTTTCGTATGCTTTTACGCTGTTCTTTAGACATCTTGCCATCTCTGTTTTTGTTGGGTAGCTTCCAGCATTGGATGGAGGGAGTCTGATGATAGATTCACTTGTTTTCTCATGATTTCCTTAGGCTGGAAGCTCTGATTCTTCACTGGTATGGATGGCAGGAGGCTAGACATGTCGTTTTGGACTTTCACAGCCAGTGATCCTCAGCTCCCCTGTACTGTGGGTCCTGCAATCGTTCTGGGTCTCTGAATGAGCGTTGGGTTAGGCCAAGGTATCCACAGCCTTCTGTGTCCTCTGTCAAGTCCAGCCAGGAACACTGGGCCTGAACCACGGGCTGAACTCAGCTAGATTCTCAGGGCCTGAACCATCTGCCGAGCTCAGCTAGGGATTCTGGGCCCAAAATGCACACAGGGTCCAGCCAGAATTTTTGGGCTGGGACTGCGCACCAGGCTCAGCTAGGGGCTTTTGGCCCAAAGTGCATGCTGTGGTCAGTTACTGACTCAGGGCCCGAACTGTCCACCAAGCTCAGCCAGGAATTCTGGATTCAAACTGTACACTGTGTCCAACCAGTCTTAGAGCCGGGACTGTGCCAAAAGCTCAGCTAGAGTCTCCGAGCCCAATCTGTCTGCCAAGCACAGTTAGGGACTCTGGCCCCAAACTGCACGCCAAGCTCCACCCGAGTCTCCAGTGCAGAATTGTATACTGTGCTCAGCCAGGGCCTCTGGACCCACACTGCACTGCAAGTCACAACAGGAGAGCTGCGGCCGTGCTGAGCTAGCACCTTGGGTGGAACTGAGCACTCTGCCCAGCCTGCATCACAGCAGGGGAGCTGTGGCTTAGCTGAGCTAGTGCCTTGGGCAGAATTGCTGGCTGAGCTGAGCCAGCTTCTCCACAGCACTGCACACTGAGCTGAACCTGGGACTCTGGAGCTGAACTGTCCACCGAGTCCAGTTTGGGTCTCAAGGAACCACGCGACCCAAATCCTGGACAGAGTCCCCTCTCCTGCAGCAACTCCCACTGGCCACCACACCAATCGCCTCCACCAGAAGGCTCTGAGCTGCAAACCTCAGCCACCGCCCCTGCTGACGCTGGTGCCACTGGTGCCACTGGTGCCTCTGCCACTGCTGCTTTGATCTGAGAAAAATCTGTGCTTCTCTTGTGTGCAGGGGCATGCAGGTCCTCTGCACCCTGGTCCCTCCGAACCGTGGAGCACTCCTGCTGCCGTGGTGTGGGGACCTCGGTGTTCCTGGCTCAGAAATCTGTGCAATTTCCTGAATTGTTCACTGGAGCTTCCAAACACAGTCCACACTGCTCGTCGCCATCTTGGATCCCCACCCCCCATCAAACTCTTACCTTCAATCTAAACCATGTGACTTGATGGACTTGCATCTCTTTATGTTTAAAGGCAAGGCATTTGAGCATAACACATTAATAAAGTGTTTTATAAGATGTAATAATGGAATATGTATGTATTAAATATATGAAAGACTAGCACACAGAGGGTCTAACATGAGTAATGCAGCAGGATAAAAGTTGGTTGTCCTAAGGGAAGGGCAGCAAAAGCAGTGCTGAGACTGAATTGCTAAATAATGGTTGTTCTAAGGCCTTGGTTCTCAACTTGTTTGTCCTCATCTCTTTGGTAAACCCTTACCTCCAAGAATATATACATTACAATTCATCAATACAGCAAAATAATTTCATGCTGGTGGGGGCATCAGTACTACGTGAGGAACTGTATTAAAGGGTCACAGCTTTAGGAAGCTTGAGAACCAAGTGGCATCGGTGTTGACCTCAATTGGTCTCAATGTAAGTTCTAGTAAAACATTAACAGAGTTACTAAAGCCTAGGTTGGTGCTGACTCTGGGCGCCTTGAGTAGCAGTGGCAACATGCATTAATGTGCTTCTTCCAAGAGACAGAAACACTCTCACATCAACAGGAATATTAAAGTATCTTCCATGATACAGCAAAGAAAATATCCGAACCACTTGAGAAAGATTGTAAAGGTTACTTAAGATAATATGTGAAGTAGTTAAGACTTAGAAAAAGAAAGTGAAAATAATACAACATACAGGAATTTTCAAAGACAAAATAGTGTAATTCGTTTTGTTTTATTTTATATTCCATATTAACTGTGCCTTAACATTACTCTCTGTGAGTTGAACAAATCAAAGTTTCCATATTTTTAAAGGCAAAATAAAAATTTGCTTGCTATTTTGGTGGTGTCAATTTGTTTTCATATGGAATTGGATGAATTCATCTGAAAACATAAAGCTACGTGATCATACACTTACCTGTCAAGATTAAACTAAGTCATTTGAAAGGCTTTAAATACACAGCCTTCCCTAAGCAGTTTGAAGGGAAAAACAGTGTTAAATTAAATGTATTACAAAACTGCTGGAAAGGTGTCAAAAACATGCAAGGATGGAGTAGGGTGGGAATTCTGAGTCCTTGTGAGAACATTCTAAGAAGTAAGACAAGAGTCTTGTGATCTCAGTTTCCTCAAAACTTGAAATTGTTCTTGGAATGTGTTTTGTGCTCCTCCCAGGTGTACTGGTAATGATTTTGTCTCAGATAACTCTTTATTGTCCAGTAGTGGAATTCAATAAAAATTTTAAACTATGCTTTTATAACTGTGGAAAAATGTGTTTTTGCCAAGTGTGGCTTGTCCTTGTGATGTATGCAGCTTTGACTCCTGAGTACCTTGCTTATGTGACCCTTCTTAGGCCTCCATGTATACACTGGTGAGGCTCTGGATGAAGTTCACCATTACAGGAATTGTTAGTCTGTCTTGTTTATTGGCTCAATTCTCCCAGGTCGGCTGCTTCCAGAGAAGTCGCAGAAATTTTAAAATGTCTATTCAACAATCTCCCAAACAAGATAAAATGATTACCTTTTAGATAAAAAAATCAAAGAAGTAAAAACATTTTTGTTTTGCTGATGATTACAGTGCTGGTGAGTTGTCAATATCTCCCCCCTAGGTTTTCACATGCGTGTGTGATGTGAGGCTGACATGCAATGTAGACAGGTAATTACCAAAGAAATGAGTAACAAAAGGTTGTAAGCATGTGACAGGAGCATAATTGATTTTTTAAAAGAGAATTTTTTTCTTCTTTGTAACTTTAAATGTATATATTTGTGTTTCTTTTTAAGTAGAAAATAAAATAAGCAAATTCTTTATTCAAAGAGTAAAAAATAAGAATAACTAAGGTTCATCACTCTTGACTTTCTATCATATGAAGTACATAAATACATAAAAACAATTCTTCTCAGCTTTATTAAGCTGGCAAGGTTGGCAGGCTTATGCCAATTAGGTAAAAAACAACAGTGGTAATTTTGAAACTATTCTTAAAGTTGTATATATATAATTAAATTCTCCATTATCATGTATCTACATTAAATCAGAGGTATTCATACAAATGCAACAACAGAAACAAATAGGCCTGGGATTTAGAGGAAAGAAAGACCAGTTCTGGATGACTGGTCACTGGAAAGCATATCCTCAGGTTGCCATATCCCTTTGAACAAGAATATGAAAATAAACAAGAATTTGGGCAGTATATCTAGACTAACCATACTTCAGACTTCACATGCAGATTAATGTAAACTAAATTTTGAGACAATAGTGGCGCACACCTTTAATCCCAGCACTCGGGAGGCAGAGGCAGGCGGATTGCTGTGAGTTCAAGGCCAGCCTGGTCTACAAAGAGAGTCCAGGACAGCCATACCCTGTCCCGAAAAACTAAAACTAAAACTAAACAGCAAACAAACAAACAAAACCCAGGAGATATAGGTAAATGTATTACATTAAATTATAGAAAGGTGTTACATGAGCTCACTTAACTCAGTATTTTAAATAAGCTAATTTCATGAAATTTTGGAGTAGATGAGGTTGAGAATCAAGCCATCATTAGGTAGTAGCAGAAGTTCTGCTGTCTCATTGCATGGCGGGGCACTACACGTGATGATGACATTCTGGGCACTTCAAAAGGATGCTATAATGAATTTTAAGTTCTCATCATAAAGAAATTAAAAATGAGGCATCAGATATCAATGTATACTTACACTGAGACATTATATGAATGAATACCATCAATATCTGTAATTGGTATCTGTTCTTTGTGTGGCAGGCAAAAGTATATTTAAAAAGTTCTTTTTTAACATATACATTTATTTTATTACACATGAATAAAACAAACTACATCCATCAGGGAGAACCGTGAGACAACCATGAGCTATATAAGTGTTACAGTCATGGTGATTTGGCTATTTGTATTTGTCAAACTTGAAGTAAACATCTTTCTTATCTTGTTGGGTCTAAATTTCTGAATGAAATTCAATATCTTTTATATTTCATCTCTATTAACTTAAATCCTTTATCTTGATCTAAAAAGATAGTATGCCCTAACTAAATAAACTTGATTATAAAACTAAGATACCTGGTTTTCCACTACCCTGAGAGACTTGAGAAGGAATAAAACTTAAATTCCTGAGTGAACTGGTAGTTGTAACATCAGCCTAGGGATTTTTCTGTTTCTCTACTCTTATGAAGGTATAGAAGTGGATAAATAAATACTTAAAGAGCAACCTTTAGCACTTAATAATGTAATTATATTTGCTGAGGTTTACCCTAATTTGGCTACTTATAGAGACACAGAGAACCTTCCTTAGACACATAGAGATTTTCTTTTCATTAGGTTTTTTTAACCCACTTACAAAAGAACCTGTAATCAAACACTCATCAATGTTCTGAGCTAAGTTACTCATAAAGGTTATTAAGATTATTCCCATACTAGAATATTCATATGTGCTATGGAGCATAGATATATTCATAGTAATGCCATAAATGAATATTGCTTTGCATCCCATGGAAATGAAAATTGTACCTTAGTTAATACTATTTTGTCTTTTTTTTTTCAAGAGGTAAGGACTGAATCCAGGGCCACTGAGCTAAATTCCAAACCCCACTTTAGTAGATAAAAAAGAAAAAAACAGGAAAAAAACAAAACAAAAAGAAGTAGGTATTTTCCAAGTTATTAGAGTACATCAAATACCATTAACTCAGTGCATTTCCTCAACATGTTCATTACAGAATGCATAATTGATGCAGTGTTTGGTCTGTCGTGCTTACTACAGACTGAATTTTTATTGTCCCATTCTACTCTTGTAGTCTAACTTGTAGCACAGGTCTATTTGGAGATAGCAAATGTAAAAGGATAAAAATGGTCATGTCAGTCACGCAGCAGGGCTTAATCTCACAAAGTGTGATGTCATTGCAAGAAGATACAGCCGAGGTCTGACAAGAGGATCACAGAGAAGAGATGGGGACACATCAGCCAGGTATATACGAAGCTGTGAGACATCACTGAAGGAAAACCTGAGTAATGCTTGACCCTGCACTTTGCATCATCCAAAACTGTGAAAACATGGCTGTTTACGTTGCTCATTGTCTAGTACCTTCTTTATGTAAGCTCGCCAGACTAAAGTATCTATTGTCAGTCTTTAAGAACCAACTGTACGTCATCAGATTGGTGTGTGTGTGTGTGTGTGTGTGTGTGTGAACTCCAACACTAATATAAATAGAGCCAGATACAAGGTAGGGCTGCTTAGTCACTATTACCCTGGGGACATCTGGAACAAAGGACACCACCAGACCTGAACTTTGAAGCAGTGCCATTCTAAATATACTTTAAACATAACTCAAGAAGAAACCCTGCTCAGCTCTTACCTATTTTGGGTGGGAACTACTTTTGTTTTTAGTCCTTGTAGTCAAGTATTGTTTTTTTAAAATAAGATGTTGTCTATAAACTTCACAATTTCATGTTTAAAACCGTCACCTTGTCTCACACTCTTTGAGGACATTCATAGTTTATTCCCAGTGCAATGGCGTTTTATTCACAGATACAATTTAATATTCATCAGGGAATACCTCTCATCATTTCTTAAATTGAACTTACGTTCATGATTACTTAAAGGGAACCCACTGGAAGTTGAACTCCTGCTTTGTCGTGTTTTGCTCAGTACAGTCATCTTTTGTTTCCCTGTCAAAGCTAAAGGTAAACTACATTGTCTACAGCGCCCAGCTGAATTGATCAAGGGGCAGAATTAGCCAATTGGGACGGATAAGACTCAGGATACACATATTTATCATTTCCCATTTAAATATAATGTTCATTCAGATGATGCATTTGGAAAATAAACTATAGACAGCCACAGATTATTTTTGTCAATTATATACTGCAAATCTTAAACACACTAATTACATATGTATACCAATACAATCAGGCTGATTATAAGGACCTCTTGCATTTTATGCACTGTTATGGAGGCTGCTGCCATCATTAGGCAGAAGGCTAAGGACAAAAAGCCCATGCTATCGTTCAAGTGTGGAGTCTAAAAGGTTGCAGAATTTCTGCTTGCTTGAGTACATTAGTTTTGTGCACAATTCATATTTAGAACCGATTAAATGAGGGCCATCTGTAATAGGTAGAACAATTTGCTTTGCCCAAGGTTGCCATTTTATTTATTTGTTTTGCTTAATTACTTTTTTCTTTAGTGTTGAGAATTAAATGCAGATGACTATGCATTATGTATAAAAATTCTAATAATCTATCTTTGCCACCCTGCGGGTCATAAAAAAAAGTTAATTTCTTTTCCAAGTATTCTCTTGTTGACACATATAAATTGACCACTGCTTGGATTTGTCCCTTTGTCATGTATATATAAAAATTATACCGCACTCTATCGCCTTGTTTTTCTTTCCTTGCTGTCATAAACTAACCTGATGAAAGCAACTTAATATAGAGCACATTTATCCCAAGTCATAATTACAGGATTCTGTTCTTCCTGACAAGAGACTGAAGGCAGCAGGTGTGGGAAGAAGCTGGTCACATATGTCGGTCGGTAGGATGCAGAATAGTGAGTGATCAACACTCTGTATTTTACAGTCTAGACTCCAGCCAAGGAGTGTTTTGTCCATAGAGCGTGGCACTTTCCATCTCAATCATTTGCCTGATAATTCTAGATTTGCTGAGAATAATCTGGGCACCATCACCTCTATAATTATATGTATTTATTTATGGATTAAATAAAAAATTGAACTACCATAGTTTTTCCTTTTTTTTTCTAAAAATGTATGACACTTTATAGTCTATTATTGTTTTACAACAATCATATATATGTATATATGTGTATATATGTATATGTGTATGTGTGTACATGTGTATGTGTATATATGTATACATGCACATATATATATTATAGATATACCTTGGTCACCTACACAATCTATGTCCACTTAGCTTTGCTTAGAGCTCTCTCTCTCTCTCTCTCTCTCTCTCTCTCTCTCTCTCTCTGTGTGCGTGTGTGTGTGTGACAGAGAGAGGGAGAGAGAGAGAGAGGGAGGGAAAGCGCATGGCTGACCACAAAGACATGACGGTAGAGAGAAGGAAACATGATGGTGATGCACAAGTAACGCTCATGCAGAAAGTTCGAAAAAACTAAAATAAACAGTAAACATATGTCATAGTTTGGCTGAAAATTGCCCCACGAGATCATGGGAATGGCATTACTAGGAGGTGTGGCCTGTTTGAGTAGGTATGGCTGTGCAGGAAGAAGTGTCACTTTGAGTTTACAAGTGTCAAGACTGAGGTTTCAAGTGCTCAAGCCCCTTTCTCTTTCTGCAGCCTGTCATTCTGGAAGTAGAATTCTCAGCTACCTCCTCAGCACCAGTCTGCCTGCTTCCCAGCGTGATGACAATGCTCTGAGCTGTAAGCCAGTACTAGTTAAATGTTTCTCTTTATAAGAGTTGCCGTTGTGGTCCTGGTGTCTTTTCATAGCAATGCATCCCTAACTAAGACAACATATGGCACCTCAGTGAGTTAACTGTCATGGCAATTGTGAAGGAATATTTCACACAATACATAAGTCACCACATATATCATTGGAAATGTTCCTGTACTGTGCAGAGAAGGTGCTTGTTTTGATTCCTTATTTCATTCTTCCAACATTTTAGCAAAGATTTTTAACAAAGGAATGTAATTAACTCTTTGCTTGATATTTTCCATTCTAGTATTCATTAGGAAAACCTTGTAAGGAAGCTTAAAGTTGCATTTATGGCTCAGGCTGCCTTTGTAGAATAAAATAACAGTTCTCTTAAATGAAGCATTAGCAGAAACTCATTATTTTCTGTAGAGCGCTGAAAAGCCAGTGTGCACAAGCATCACCTCTGTGGAAGCTCCTCCTGCGTCTGTACATCTACCATGCTCTCTTTTGATGGAGTGCAATTCCAGCTGTTTTTGTCATCAAAACCAAATCTATTTTGAGATAACACCAACATTCTTTAGAAAAAGTATTGATTTATTTTAAAAACATGTTAGTAGTCATAGTATTCAGGCACTGATCCACGTTGTAATCTGATCATTACAGGCTTATTGTCTTGTGATGCTTCATGCTGTGTGCCAATTGCACTGTGCCACGTTGCCATGGTCGGGCATTACTCGGGGTGATTCTGGGAAGGCAACTTAGATGAGAGTGATAGTTATATCAGTGGACTCTGTAAAAGAGTCAGTTCTGGGAAAAGTTTTCTCTAAGCAGCCAACTGGTCAGCACTTACCCTTTGAAGGTCAGTAAGTATGACTTCTAAGAATAGAAACCTGCCCTCGTGTGTGAAATCTCAACACTGTTCTTACATATTTTAACTGTGTTCTTATGAATTTTAGTTACACACCCTGATGTGTGAACCATAGTGTCCTAGTGGTTAGTAGTCTCCGTATTATGTTTTTCTTCTTTGGGGTAAAGTTTCCCTGCATAGTTAACGCTGTGAGCTCATGGTCATATTACTCTAGTGTCTCTTTTCAGATTATAGGCTTGTGATACCATCCCCAACTGCAAAGCACTCCTATAATTACTATTTTGCTGGGTAACTTCAAATCTTATCATGCCTTTAAATTCAATCTGTAGTTAGAGTTCACTGCCTCCATGCTAAATTGCAGTTTGGTCCTAACAATTAACACTTCAATTCTTTATTACTTTTAGTGTCCTGTTATAATGTTTTTATTCATATTCCATCAATTGTTTGATATTATGCTATAGACATATATTTATAAGGAAATCAAAGGGAAGTTCCTTATTTTGACATTGTAATTTAATGAGGGAATAGGGCATCGGACATTAAGGAATATACTGTAGCAGTAATTACATTCTAAACTGTGACAAACAGGTCATATGCTGATCAGCGTTGTTCTTAATATCAAGTCATTTGTCATTGAGTTGAATTAAGATGTGTAGATGAACAAGGTGTTTTGAAGGGAAAACAAGTAGAAAATATAAGAAAATATGAGGCTAACATTTCAAAGTTGGTCAGACCATAACAAATAATCTGAAATTATTTAGACAAAGAAATGCATAAAGAAAATGGAGAGAACAAGATATTGTGAATATAATGAAAAGAGATGTTGCATAGCCAAGGGAGACGAGCTTGGAAAAGGCTTATCATGGTGTCTTCCCCTTAAATTCCTTTCGTTATGGTTGGATTGGGGCTGGATCATATGAGGAAGATAGAAGAGGGGGCAAGGAAGAAAATAACGGGCAAGACAGTGAAAATTAAGGGCCATGTGGGGGATAGTATGGAAACAATACCGTAAAGCCTTTCTAAAACATATACCTTTATGAAAATGACATAGATGAAAACGATAAACAATGAGGGAAACACAAACCCACCTGGCTATTTATTGTCACCAAATGAGGCTTCCAGTTGTGGGATTGAGTTAAATCTAAATGAGCTACTGCCCAAAGGGGTCCCCTTGGAATCCCACTCCCCCCAAAAGAAACAAGGCTATTGTCAAGACTACAGGTTGTTTTCCACAAACTGTCAGCAAGGCCCCACTGCTGAAATAAATACTTACATAACTCATTGGATATTGAGAGGTTGAGCTAGAACATACATAGAGCCTTAATCCATATGAACTACTGATTTTGGTACAAAAACATGCCCTTCACACAACTAAAGGAGAAATAAAAGCAGCAAGCCAGCCACAAAATGTTTGATCTACTGTGGTGTCTTGCCTACAAGATATGCTACAGTAATGGTGGCACAAAACTTGTGGGAGTGTGATGTGATAACAATTGGGATGTAATGTGAATACATTGTAATTTAAAATATTAGTATAGAATCTTAAAAAAAACTTGTAGGAATACCCATTGAATGACTAATGTCTGGTCCATCCAACCAGTAACTGATTTGACTAAAGCCCCAGTCAATGAGATGCAAACCATAACTGAAACTGCTTTAGTGACCAAAAACCTTAGACTAGATTATCCCAGAAAAATCTATGGTAACAAAATATCTTTTAATGAATTATACTATACTTACAGATCAGTGCCCTTTTCAGTCATTACCAGAGAAACTTCTTCCTGCAGGAGAAGGGAACAGATACAAAGAGCCATAGCCAGACATAATGTGGAAAGTGAGTTACTTTGAAACACTGAGCCCTTAATGGAATATCACCATTAAATGTGTCCACCATCTGAGCTCAGGGAGCCCTATAGAGGAGGCAGAAAGTGTATAAGAGCCAGAGGACATGAAGGCCCTCTAAATAGAAATGATCATAGCTCACATGAACACACAGAGGCTTAATCAGCATGTACAGGTCCTGCACTGGTCTACAACAGGCACTTTGAATATATGTTATGGTTTCTAGTTTAGTGTTTTTATGTGCTTCCTGACTGTGTGAACAAGTAGGTCTCTTTTTCTTGTGTCTTCTCTTGAGCTCTTTTCTTCCTGTTAATTTTGTCCAATGTGTTTATTTGTGTTAGTTTTTCCACTTACCTTGTTATATTTTATTTTATTTTTATCTCTTAGCAGCATTCTTATTTTCTAATGAGAGACAATATGTTATGGTCAGACTTCTCTGTCCAGGCAAATTCTGAAACACAAGAGACAGAGACCTTTTGGATTTATAAAAGCTTTAAGGCACCATAACTGGCGAGGTGTCAACCATCTAAGCTATTTTGCCATTTCCTAGATACATACCCCATGTTACTTTCCATGATAGTTCCTGCCTGGACTGCTTCTGTCCTTGAAGTTCCTCCTCCTACCTAGCGTGAGTTCTTTCCACTCTTGGCTACTTTTTCTGCTTCTCTCTTCCTGCTGCATCTTCTACTTCCCCTCTCTTCTCCCTCCTAGCCTCCTGGTCCCTCTCAGACCCCAAGTAATGGAACCTCAGCTCCATCTGCCCTCTTCTGCCCGATCATAGGCTTCAGCAAAGTTAATTTTAATTAATTAATTATTTATTTAATTAATTAATTCATTCATTCATTCACTCACTTGCATCCTAGTTATAGTCCCATCCCTCCTCACCTCCCAGTCCCACCCTCTGTCAATCACCCTCCCCCATTTCTCAGAAAAGGATAGCCCCACTTCCCATGTACCCCAGCTCATCAAGTTGTGTTAGGACTGAGCATGTCCTCTTTCCTTGTGGCCTGGTAATGCAGTCCCACCAAGGGGAAGTAATTGAAAAGCCAGCAAGAGAGTCCATATCAGAGACAGCCCCTGCTCCCCTTACTAGGGGACCCACATGAAGCCAGAGCTGCCCATTTGTTACATCTTTGTAGGGGCCCTAGGTCCTGTTCATTCATGGTTCTTCATTGGCGTTTTAGTATCAGCTGGCCGCTCTTGGCCCTGGTTGGTTGGCTCTGTTGGCTTTCTT
The DNA here is from genome assembly GCF_903995435.1 of Acomys russatus. Lineage (NCBI taxonomy): Eukaryota > Metazoa > Chordata > Mammalia > Rodentia > Muridae > Acomys > Acomys russatus. Next base: position 58,030,913 of record NC_067158.1, read on the forward strand.
ATGATGGAGATCCTGTCACCTACATGTGTTTTTGCCTTTCCCCCACTTTTCCACAAGACTCCTTACCCATTGCCCAAGGTTTGCCTGTGAGTCTCAACATCTGTTTCAAATCCCTGCTTAGTAGAGCCTTTCAGAGGACAACCCTGCTAGGCTCCTGTCTGTAGACCATAACAGAGTATCATCAATAGTGTCAGCTCTCTCCCATAGGTTTGGTCTTGGGTTGGGCCAGACATTGGTCGGACTTCCCTCATCCTCTGCTGTATCTGCTCCATCTTTACCCTGCACATCTTGTAGGCAGGGTGAATTTTGAGTTGAAGTTGTTGTGGGAGGGTTGGTGTTCTCCTCCCTTTCTAGAAGACTTGTCTAGTTAGAGTTAGAGGGTCTCCTCTTCAGCCTCTATGGCCCCTGCTACTAGGCATCTCTGGTAGAGTTCTTCTCATATCCTCCAGCTGACTTAGGACTCCAGCTTGTCACCATGATGGCCCTGTGCACATTGTTTCTCTTTTCTCTACAGGGTTTTTGTTCTCCTGTTCCCCAGATCTCCCCATGTGTGATCTCCATACTCCATGCTTCCTTTCTTACTTTTTTCTCTCTCTTCAACCACTACCTCTGTTCATTGCCCTTCTGAGTGAGACTTAAGCATCCTCCCTCTGAACCTCCTTGTTACTTATGTCCTTTGAGTTCCTGCACTGCAGTAGGTTTTTCCTGTACTATATGACTAAAATCCACTTATAAGTGAGTACATTATATGTGTGTCTTTCTGGGTCTGGGTTACATCACTGAGGATGATCTTTTCTAGTTCTATCCATTTGCCTACACATTTCTATATTTCCTTGTTTTTAATAGATGACTAGTGTTTCATTGTGTAAATGTAGCATTGTTTCTCTATCCATTCTTTAGCTGAGGAACATCTGGGTTGGTTCCAGACTCCAGCTATTATGAGTAGGGCTGCTATGAACATAGTTGAATGAATTATTAATCAATCAACTTAAATTAGTGTAGAGGAAGGTTTATTCAACAAAGACAGGTATATGTTAGAAAGTGCTCATCTGGGTGGCAACCAGATATTGGGGCTAGTAATTAGCATTAGAATACATAGCACCAGACCAACACCAAACAGAGATTCCAATGGGAGGAGGGCTGTACAGAGAGCAGATATAGTTTCAAACACCTGTACAGTGAATTCTGGTCATTTTCTTCATTGTCTTCTCAAGTCCCTCCTACTCACAACCTCTTCTATCTAACAAGTTATTTTCATCTTTCTTGTCTCTTTTGCTCCCACTGAGTTTAATTGGGGTTGCTTAAATAAGCATGGACACTACAGTATTTTATTTTCACACATACATTTATATTAATATATATAATATAATATATATATAATATATATATAGACTACCTACAGCAAGAACTATGAAACAATCAGGAATTATATAAATGTTACATTTATAGTGTTTTGGGATTTGTATTTGGCAATCTAGAAGAAAACATCTTTCCTATCTTGGTGGTCTAAAATTCTGAATGTAAATCAATATCTATCATATCTCATCTCTATCAACTTAAGACATCTATCCAGACCTAAAAACATCTTAAGCCCTAAACAACTATGCTTAATTGTAAAACTAAGCTATCTGGTCTTCAACCTCATCAGAGACTTAGAAGGAATAAAATTGATTATCTGAGTATACATGGAGTGCAGTTTGGCAGCTTCCAAAATGAGAAGATGACAGAGGCAGTTTGCTGCCTGGACAGTCACTCTAAACTTTCTAAAATGCTAGAGCATTATCTTCGGCCTTCTGGCCCAATATATGTGACAGGCATATTTATGAGGCAAGAAACTATTGTGGACTTGCTTACCGTGTCTTGGCAGAGTTTAGCTGTCGACTCTGCCTGCATCCAAGCTTGCCCATTTCAAATTCTGCTCTTTTACTAAAAACTGGTATTCATATCTCAAGTATTTACATTGACCATAACTTAATCTCTGACTTAGCTTTTTAAAACTGATGAGTCCCTTATATGATTTTATGATGTTAAAAATCAGTTTCTTACATAGGACTTAACCAGAAATTGTGCAGAGAGTTTTTTATCCATATAAATTTACACTATAAAAATTAATGTGCCTCATATGCAATCTTTGTAAAACAAGGCTTATTGTATGGTGCAGCTCCTGTGCTGGTGGTCATAGCAGTGAACTGAGAGAGACAGTGCAATGCTAAGTAGCTCTGTGGGAGTGGAATCATTCCTGGCATCAAGAGTAGGGAAAATCACAGCATTCTTACCTGGGATTCTGCCCATTACTCCTTCCTGTTCCATATAACCTTAGAGCAAGTGAGATTGATCTGAGGTGTTTGAGGATATCAAAGATATTCCATCAGGTTTTCTGCAACATGATTCTGCGATTATCACCCAAGGTCCTGTTAGTAACCAATTATCCAATGTCCACTAAGTTTAATCGCTAAATTCACTGGTTCACTGAATTAAATTTGGGTTGTTTTCTGACCTAATCTGTTTTAGCACTCTATATCCTGTAGGTATTTAATCATACGTCCACAGGAAATATGAGCTACATAAATGATTTTCTTTATAGAATTCTTTAATTCACAGATTACTCAGAAATGCATTCTTTCTAAGTTTTCAAAACTTTTCATTATCTTTTTGTTATTTATTGCTCCTTTATTACCATTGTAGTCACAGAAAATGCTTTACGCTTCCAATTATTAAAATATACCATGATATATTTTATGGCCTAGATGTCTGACTCACTTTTTTGTAAGTTATTTTTGCATAGATTCGACCAAGACACCTCATGTAACTATGTAAAGAAAAAAAAAGGAGTGATGTATTTATCTCATGGCTTGCTCAGAATCCTTGGAACCACTAATTCTGTGCAACTTTTGAGTCGGGACACCATGGTAACAGGATGCTGCATAGGAGAAAGCTGCCTGCACCATGGTAGAGAAATGACATGCTCAAGAAGTCTCCCAGCATCTTATGCAACCTTCACAATGTCTTTTGTATAGAACCTTTGCCTCCATACTTGAAGATAGCACAAATGCCTAGAAACAACAATGCCCCAATTTCTTTTCAGCTGAGCACCATCTCCTAAATTCCCCCACACCATGCTGATATGGTGTCACTCTCTGAGAACCATGTATATTCTACCATGAAATTCTTGTTTAATCTGATTAAATACTGGGAGGTAGGCTTCTCCTACCTTTCTTGGATGCAATGTTTTTTTTCGAGACAGGGTTTCTCTGTGTAGCCTTGGCTGTCCTGGACTTGCTTTCTGGACCAGACTGGCCTTGAACTCACAACAATCGATCCTCTTGTTTCTTCCTCCTTCAATGCTATGATTAAAGGCTTGTGGCACCAAGTCCAGCTCCAATATTCTTTTGATGATGTCCTTTTAAAATTCTTTTCTTTAATTAATGAAACAAAAAAATTTTTAAAATTCTTTTTTACCCATATGCATTGTTCTGAGATGTTTTAGAATTATGGAGGTGAATTTTTAAGTGAGTGTTGGGTTCACTGGTGCAGCCGTAGCCATAACTATTGAGTGAGTAATGCTGATGTTTCTAAGTATGCTGTATTGCAAATCATTCTTTTATTTCTTACTCACTCCAAACACGTTGCACCTCTGCTCTTTGCTTCAAAAAGCTTAGGGCTGATAATTCAGATTCTTGATATGCTGATGATTTCATAATTAGTGGTGTTCATTTTATCTGAAATTTGATTTTCTCTGAAACCTACAAAATCTGATACTGGTACAGACGCTTAACTTATTTTCTGTACTGAAATTTACTTAGTTACTTACATGTGAATTTTATCTAATTTGCAAATGGAAGGATTTTCAAGCATTGGCTGAATTTTCTTTCAGTAATTACTCAGCCTTATTTTTCCTCTACTTTGTTGTCAATATTAACACTAGTTACATGAATGAGAAGCGAGACATATGGATGTAAGCACACATACGCATTATCTTTCTACTATTGCTTGATAGTTTAAAAAGAATTAAATCTTCTTTGCTTTCTGTTTTGTATTTAAACCTACCAGTTACACGTTTCACCACTTACTGTATGCTTAATTTTAAACATTTCTATACATTTCTTATTTGAATCCTATATTTCCTTGGTGAGCCTTTTTAAGATAACTCAAAGTGCACTTAATTGTCCTTTGAAGGATTTCTGTGATGGTTGGTTTGAAATTAATGTCCAAATAAATTGTAACATCTGCTTCCCTGTGTTGACATCTGTCTGCTGATTGTTGTTCTTTAATCTGCCAGTTTGTAATCTTTGCTGTTTCCCCCTGGTAAGCATTATGTATGAATTGTAATAAAAAACGGTTTGCAGATTAAAACAAAACAAAGACATAAAAAGTGAGAATTTGTTCATAGCAGATGCAAAACATTTAAAAATAAGATACACCAGAGAGAAATGACCCATCATTGAAACCTGATGTGAAGTAGAAAAAAATGAATACTTAACATGAAGATGGATATACAAAAATTATCCTTTCTTAACTTTCTGCAGATGAGTCATCCAAGAGAAAAGCCATGTAATCCAGCCCAGGTTCTTGTAGCAGAGTTAAACTATGAGCACAAAGTCTGTACGTTGACTTACATCATCCCAAGAATACTTTCTGGGAAGTGACATAAAAGGAAAGACATTTTACTGAGAGTGTCATTTATTTTCCTGAAGAGTTTGTCATCCTGATATATTTAATTTTGATACAAATGGTTTGTACATTTTGATGCTATTGGTTGTGTTCAATTTAGGCACTATCTTTATTTTTATCAATTTGTTAGTGGGCCTATCAGGTGCCACCTATCCATTTTTATATAAATTTATTCTATTTTAGTTAGGAAGAGAATTCTATGCCAACTAATGTAGTTTATGGTTTTAATTTCATTATTATTTATTGTGATCTATTCAAATCTGTTGTCTACTTGTTAGTGTTACATATAAAAAATGACTTTTACACAAATAGCAGTTATATATAATTGTTTACAGAATGAAAAAGCAAAACAAAAATATGTCTTTACATGTTCAGTGGAGACAAGTTGAATTACACTTATAAAAAGCAGATGAATGAGTGCAATGCCTGAATTGATATCACTATTTGATTTTTTGTGTGTGCACCCGACTTAGTAAGCATGTCATCAGTTTACTGAAATGTCATTATAAACAATGCAATTTATCTGATGAGGTCTACCAAAGAATAAGAACAAGCTACTGCTGGATATGCAGCATCTCAAGGAGCTGAGACCTTGAGGAAATTAATCCTCCTGAAATGCAGATGTGCCATTCATTCATAGAGCAATATTCAGCATTGATATTTAGTTATTTTTTTTTTAAATTTTTGAAATTGGGCCTCATATAACTCAGGCTGACCTCAAACTCTCTATGTAACTGAGAATGCTTTGGACTTCTATCCTTCTGCCTCTACCTCTGTCTAAGTAGTAGGATTACAGGAACATGGCACAATATGCAGCTCTTGCAATGCTGGACATCTACGTTGACAGGAAAGCTCTCTACACACGGAGCAAAATCCTGTTAATATCTCAAACATTTTAAAATGCATGCTTATTTATATGTGGAGTCCAGGTTGAGAGACTGCACTTTTGTGACTCAAATTTATCAACATAGTGCATATCATATGTTAGAACTCTTAAAACATTTATATAATGCAAAATCTGGGTGATGCATTTGCCTTGAAGTATCACATTATTCCAGTTCTCTCTACTATGTATGCATGCTAAATTATGTATTGCACATATTTATAAAATATCTGAAATCACTTGTGTATATTAATCGGAAAATAAGTTCATACTTCTATCTTTAACAGTAATCAATCCCCAAAAAATGTATTCTAATCTTCTTCCCTGCAGGATTTGTCCTTGATAGTTGGATGTCAACCTTACGCAAACTAAAATAATCTGAGAGGAGGGAACATCAATGAAGAAAAGTCCTTCATAAGATGATAAGGCATTTTCTTAATTAGTGATTAAGGGGTGAGGGCTCAGTCCATTGTTGTTGGTCATATCCCTGGGCTGGGGGGTTCTACAAGAAAGCAGGCTGAGCAAGCCATACCTCCCATGGCCTCTGCATCCTGCCTCCAGATTCCTCACATGCTTGGAAATACTTGGGTTCCTGGCCTGAATTTCTTTGATGATTAACTGTGATGTGGAAGATTAAGCCAATTAAACCCTTTCCCTTCCAAGTTTCTTTGGTCATGGTGTTTCACCACATCAATGATAATACTAACTAGAACACGTGATCAGAAAAGATCTGACATGGACTCATTTCACTACTTGACATCTATCTAGTTAACTGTACAGCTCTGGTTAGTGTGGAGCAACAGTTCAGTTATTAACTGCAGATCATTAAAAAAACTTTACCATTGAGTTTGTATTGCTAACGTACACTTTACTTTGTATGTATTCATGCAGAATCCATCATTTCTCAAGCTGCGGTGCTCAGCCTCTTCCTACCCACGCCCCCTCAGTAAGGTTGTTTCATGCATTAGTTACGTTGTTTCATGCATTAGTTACGTTGTTTCACTGAACTGTTTCTTTTTTTTTTTTTTTTTTTAATCACATTCCACAATCCATTCTGGAATTCTTTGACCTGCTAAATTATTTTTTAATATCCATGCATAATGTTCAGACACTCACATTTCCACTTTAAAACTCTACGGATTTTCTCAAATGCATAGTGTCATATATCCACAATTATATATCATAAATAATAATTTCATGCTTCATTTATTGAAAATGTTGTCAGTGATTAACCTAATCAGTGCTCTCACCTTCAGTCTCTGGACAGCCACTAATCTTTCACAGTCACTTTATACATGCCTCTTCTACAAGGCTGCATATGCAAGTGCAATGCATGCGGTGTTTTCATTTTACATAGAAGTGTCCACCTGTGGTTCATGCTGTGGTTTTATAGGTCATTAATTTTTATTGCCAAACAATAACCCATTTTATGGATGCACTTTGTATAACCATTCAGTCATTGAAGGACATGTTAGTGGCTTTCAGTCTTTGCTGATTTTAGATAAAATTATATACAACTTGTATGAAAGTAACTGCATTGGCTAATGTTTCCCATTAATTTTAGTGAAAATCAAGAATGCATGTCTGAATCAAATAGTGAACTGATGTATAATTTATGAGAAACTGCTATATCTTACAAGATGACTATATCACCTTGTACTTTTATCAGCAATAATTTAGCATTCCCCCAGCTATGTACTTTTGCCAGTAATTAGTCTTGTCAAATTTTCAGTTTTATCCATTCCAACAGAGGCACAGGGATAACTCTTGGTTGTTTTTAATGTATAATTTATTCTTCAGTGACAAATGGTCTTGAGCTTCATCTCTCATGAATATTCATCATTTGTGTTTTAGGGAGATGTCCTGATATTTTTCTAATTTTAATTGGATTGTTTATTTTCTTAATGTTGAGTCTTAAAGGACCTTCGGATGTTTTGCATACAAGTCTTATCATTGTGTATGTATATAGACAAATACATACACATTGGGATTGATTCTCAGTGTCTCTTGTAGATTAACAGAGTGGCATTTATACTATTATTAAATACAACTGTATTGTCTACAAGTGATAAACCAATAGAATATTCTGAAAAGGGATGTTTTAGCTTCGGTTACATGATGCAGAATGATCAGCACTATAATGTGTGCATGCTGAGTAGACTGAGAAACCATAGCTTCTCGCTTGCAAAGCTGGACACTCAGCAGTCCCAGCCTTGTCCTGAAGAGCAGGAGAAGACCTGGAGATTTGCAAGGTCTTAGTATGCATCAGAGGCTGGGGCGCTGTGTCCAGATGCCAGTAAATGATGACAACAGCAGCAGTAGCCGCAACTGAAGGAACGATTTCTCAAGGAAAAAGTGAATGTGGACAGGCATGGCAGAGCTGAGTTCGCTGGATCGGCTGTGCACTAGGCTGAACCCAATATATGGCACGTGGCTGCTTTCCTGGAAAGGTCCAGAGTAGTCAAGATGAGCATGAAAGTTAAGCATCCCATTGGCTTTATTTTTTTTTCCTTTGCTCTGTGAATTACATTTTTTGTATGTTCAAAAGCTCAGCACTTTCTACATGTTTGCATATATCTTCTAAGTTTTATGCTCTTATAATATTAATGTAGGTAAATGCACACTTTTGAGTTTTTTTCTATGAAAGATTCTAAGTGAGTACTAAAGTCATTTTGCTGTTGTTTTCATTGAATTTGTATGTTTGTATTTTAGTATTATCTATTTTTGCAGACTGCCATTTAACCCATGTTAGACATCACTGATGGTGTGGGTCTCCTGCCCTTTCTAATCTCCTCTACTGTTTCAAATGTCCATTCTTTTGCCAACACCATAGCATTCTTCCTGTCACGTATATTCATTGTGTGTGTGTGTGTGTGTGTGTGTGTGTGTGTGCAAATAATAAGTGTTTTCTTAGCTTTAAACAGGCTATCGGTATATTGTATATGATGATATCCAATCAGTATTTTGGGGGAGTAATTGACATAATATGAATTTAAAAGGTTTCTAATTAATAAGCAAAAGTCATCATGTTGAATTTTTCATGGGAGACTATTTTCTAGATAGATACAGTTTTTAACCTGATATCTCTTTAAATTTATTATAATTTATTCAGCTGACATCCCAATTGTCATCTCCTCCCTTGTATCTTCCTGTTCCAACATTGCCTCCCTCTTCTGCACTATTTCCCTCTCCTAGACCTCTGACATATAACCACAGCCTATCAGGTCTCATCTGGATAGCCGGCACTCCCTTCCTCTGTGTGCCCACTGGGCCTCCCCACCACAGGGATGTGATCAAATTGGAAGTACCAGAGTTCATGTCTGGGGCAGTCCCCACTCTCTCCACAACTGTTCATTGGCTATATCTGCATAGGGCGTCTGGGTTTACTGCATGCAATTTTCCGTGGTTGGTGCAAAAGTTTGTGCAGGTCCCCATGGTCCAGATACACCAACCTTGATGGCCACCTTGTGGGGCTTCTGAGCCCTTGAGCCCTTTCATCCCCATATTCTGCCATACCACTGTTATCACGCTGCCCAGAGTATAGCAGCTAGAACCGACATCTATTCAGATCTCCTGCTGGGAGGAATCTCCCAGAGAACATCTATGTTGGGCTAATATCCATTTATAAGTGAGTATATACCAGGCATGTTTTTCTGGGTCTGGGGTACCTCATTCAGGATATTCATTGCTAGCTCTATCCATTTGCCTGAATATTTCAATATTTTATTGTTTGTAACTGCTGAGTAGTATTCCATTGTGTAAATGTGCCACAGTATCTTTGTCCATTCTTGGGCTTCGTACATCTAGGATGTTTCCAGGTTCTGGCTATTACAAATGAAGATGCTATGGACACAGTTGAGCAAATGACCTTGTTATATGGTGGACCATCTTTCAGGTATATGTCCAGGAGTGGTAGAGCTGGGCTTGAGGTAGCAATATTCCCATTTATCTGAGAAAATGCCAGATTGATTTCCAAAGAGGTTGTACAAGTTTGCACTCCTACCAGCAATGGAGGAATGTTCTCCTTTCTCCACATCCTTGCCAGCATGTGTTGTCACTTGAATTTTTCTTTTCCATTCTGGTAGGTGTAAGATGGGAATCTCAGAACAGTTTTGATTTTCCTTTCCCTGAAAACCAAGGGCGTTAAGAATATCTTTAGGTCTTTCTAGGCCATTCAGTGTTCCTTGGTTTAGAAATCCCTGTCCAGCTCTGTATCCCCTTTTTAATTGGATTGTTTGATTTGGTGGTGTTTAACTTCTTGAGTTTTTAAATATTTTTTGGATATAGCCCTCTGTCAGATGTAGGCTCAGGGAAGATCTCTTCCCAGTCTGTATGTCATTTTGTTCTGTGAACAATGTCTTTTGTCTTACAGACGCCTTTCAGTTTACATGAGGTCCCATTTATTAATTGTTGATCTTGGAGGCCGAGCTCTTGCTGTTCTTTTTAGGAAGTTGTCTCCTGTGGCAATGAGTTCAAGGATCTTTCACACTTTTTCTCCTAACAGATTTAGTGTGTCTGGTTTTATGCTGAAGTCTTTAATCCACTTGGACTTGAGTTTTATGCAGATTGATAGATATGGATACATTTGCATTTTCTACATTTTTGTGTCCATTTAAACCAGCACCATTTGTTGAGGATGCTATCTTTTTCCCATTGTATGGATTTGGCTTCTTTGTCAAAAATCAAATGTCCAGAAGTGTGGGTTTATTTCTGGATCTTCGATTGGATTCTATTGATCAACCAGCCTATTTATATGCCAGTACCATGATGTTTTTAATTACTGTTGCTCTATTGTACAGCTTGAGATCAAATATGGAGATTCCTCCAGAAGATCTTTTTTGTACAGGTTGTTTTATCTATTCTGGGGTCTTTGTTTTTCCATATGAAGTTGAGAATTGATCTTTCAAGTTCTATAAAGAAATATGTAGGTATTTTGATAAGGATTGTATTGAATCTGTAGATTGTTTTTGGTAAGATGGCTATTTTTACTATGTCACTTCTCCTGATCTATGAGCATGGGAAATGTTTCCATCTTCTGACAACTTGTTCAAATTCTGTCTTCAGAGAGTTGAAGTTTTTTTCAAATAAGTCATTCACTTGCTTGGTTATAATTACACCAAGATATTTTATATTATTTGTGGCTATTGTGAGGGTTACAGTTTCTTTAATTTCTTTCTCAGTCAGTTTGTCATATGTATACAGGAGGGCTACTGATTTTTTAAATTAATCTTGTATCTAGCTACTTTGCTGAAGGTGGTTATCAGCTTGTAGGAGTTCTCCGATTTACCTGGTATTTTCACTTAATAATGTTAAAATAAATTGTATTATAATTTTTTAGTGTTTAAATTCCAGCTTTTACTTCAAAGATGCTGTCTTAATTACTATTCCTGAGACTTTAAGCTTTCTCATTGCTGACACTGACACCTATTATTTGACCTAAGCTTAAAGACTAGTTGCCAAGAGAATTCTTCAGTGGTTACTCAATCTAAAGTAGCCAATACTTTTTTATTGTGCCTAACTTTTCATGCTTTACTTTTATATAGCAAATGGCATTACTTGAGAATTTCCTACTTATTTTTCTATTCCTTTTTTAGATTAATCTCTCTTTACATTGCATATGTTTTTATTAGAATGTACATAGCAACAGCATTGCTTTATTCTTCATTTGACCAATATGTTATTTAATGGCTGAATTAATAAGAACTTGTTTCTTAGTGGCATTCATCTTAGGGTAATTTCTCTTAGAAACACATAGATAGCCCTCAATGGGGAGGTAGCGTGAGAAATAAAGAAATAAAACACAAACAAAGAAGGAAGCAATGTTAGCTTAAATGAAGGTTCTTCAATGGTTTTCATATACTCCTTTCAAAGATTTGGTTTTTACCTCAGTTGCAAAAGGAATTTGCACATCTTAAGATTCAAATGTTATGCAAGAAAAAAGGAGTATGCCAGGTCTATTATGTGATTTCTCATAAGAACGAGGTAAGTTTATTTGTGTCAGATAGATACAAAGATGCCACATTACTGGCTAGGAGAAAACACATGGAAAAGAGTAAAAGTATCTTCTTTAAACTGAAGAAGGTTAAGAAATACATTGTCTTTTGGAATACTTAAAAAATTTTTAGACCAGCTCATAGCTTAGTTTTAGGACAGTAAGAAATATTTTAGGCTCTTGACATCAATGACTATAGAACAATACGTCTGTGTTGCAGGAGTTTGTTTTTTCTTTTCTACTGTTTGAGACTGAAGATTGAACTTAGATCTTCAGGCTTGACTGCAACTGTCCTTACCTCCTCAGTCATGTCTCTAGCTCTGTGATCCAAAATTTTCAAACATAGACTAATCCACACCTAAGGAAATACCTGTTGGAAGTTTACATCTCTTTTGTCACCAGGAAAAAGAAAAGGTTCACCACCTCTTTTTACATATCATTCCATAAATACTGAGATCATTGAATTGTATTATTTTGATTTTATATTTATATATTAGTTAATTCTTAAGTAATATGAATATTAAAATTTCATCACATAAAATGCATAGTATTTTAGAGTCAAGTTAGTTGAATGATAGACACAATAAAACTTTCAAAAATTGAAAGATTCAGTGGAGTAGATCATCCTGAATAGGATCATATTTTTCTTCACATGAGGATGTGCCTATCAGTACACATTCAAATCATTTTTAAGATACCCACAGGGAGAAATTCTGGCTACACATTCTTCTTGCAAAATGAATGTATTCTTTATCTGATATACATGCTAAGAAGTGAATGTACTAGTTTGTAAACCAGACATGCTTCTATTCTTTTATAGAAATTAGCGTCATTTCTAAAGTGGGAGTGGGAGAAAGAAAGAAAAGAAAAGAAGAGGAAGGAGTGCAGAAAAATATGTGGAGAAGGAGTGGAGGTGAGTATGAAAAGGAGGTATGAAAGTAGAAATTTTGGAACAAAGGTGAAAATGTCTACAATGCTGAATTAAGTGCTAAAACTGGAGAGCCAGGAAAATGTTCATTGATCCATCAATTTATATCTATATTATTGAAAATAAACTAGTTGAGTATTGAATGCATATTTTTGGTGGATGGTGGGAAGATCATCTCTGCCATTTGTTCCTTAAAATATCTTTAGTTTTTTGTATAAAGAGTAATTTTATAACTATAAGTTTTTTAGTATTTGTATGCATTTTTATATAACAGCTCATGATAAATAAAATACATGTTTGGTAAAAATTTTTCTAAGTAGACTTAATGCTGCTTACCTTGAGGCCTACTCCTGATCTCTTTATTACAATGAATTTCATAAAATTAAATAATGTTCTGCCTACAGGGAATTTAAGGCACTATAATTTGTCAACCTGTCACAGGTGAAGACATTGAAATCTTAAGGGGTACTGGGAACATGGAAGAATTTAAAGGAGTATCTGGAAATGGCTACCATAGAAAACGCTCAAGCAACTTGGGTAAGTAGATAGAAATGTTTGCTTATAAGCTATACCTGAAACTCATCTATTGGTCTAAGAAGAATCACACACCATGCGATGAGTTTATCTCACAGGTAGAGAACATTGCTTCTAGCTCTGGTTGCAGCTATTTCCTGTGAGTTTTGACTGACATTATTTTTTACTTGTAATCCTGAGAGCTTTGGTTGGCTTGGATGTCCACAGTATATTTAGGAAGAGGCTTTCTACTAGTAAGAGATAGAATTCAGTAGCGATAGATACATCTACAAAACATCCTCACACCTGGGACCTAGTGTACTTTGTGAAGAGAAGGCAAAATGGAAGAAGGGTGGGAAAGATTATGAGCTATAGAATCAGTGAGTTTACTGGGAGACTCTCTCCTAAATATCAGAAGCTACATAAGTAAAGCCTCAGCAACATGAATGTTTAAATGTGAGCTGTACAAGTGAAAAATGAAAAAAAAAAAAGGACACTAGTAAGGGTGAAGCCCACAAGTCATAACCCTGAACAAAAGACAGGCAACTGATGAAAGCTGGGTGTGGGAGGAAGAGTCTTTCCCAGGGGCAGAACATGTCAATTGGTTTTCCAGCATGAATTAATATATATACAAGTTACATTATAGAGGCTTTCTCTCTCTCTCTGTCTCTCTCTGTCTCTCTCTCTCTCTCTCTCTCTGTCTCTGTGTGTGTGTGTGTGTGTACACAAACGCACATATGCATTGAAATATATATGTATATACAAGTTCACATATGTGTCTAATAACAGTTGATTTTAAAAAGGCCATGGAATTGATGGAGAGTGGGAAGAGTAATATTAGCTGGTTTGGAGGAAAGACATGGAAGGAATAAAAACTGCAACTAAATAGAGTTTCAATAATAAATAAATAAAATGCTAGCTGGTGGCAGCACATGCTTTTAGTGCCAGAACCTGGAATGCAAAGGCTGATAGATTTCTATGAGCTCAAGACCAGCCTGGTGATCTACATAATGTGTTCCAGGACAGCTGAGGGTACACAGACAAACCCCATCTTTAAAAACCAAAACCAAAGTACCAATTAAAAAAGTCACATGATCCAGTAAGCTATCAAATTACCCATGAATAAGACACAAAGTTCACATAATAGTGGCAAAGGGTGGAGTGCCAGGAAAAAGTGGACAGCAAATGCGGGAATTAATGTTGTGGTCTAGGGAGCATCATGGTAGTGGCAGAACATAGTAACAACACAGAAGAATGATCAGCAACTAAAATCACTCATTAAATAGCTCATATGCCCATTTCTGTGTTGTTTTGTTTTGTTTTAAGGAACTTTGGAACTTATTCTAATGTATTCAACAGACAATACAGGAAACATATATTCAGCTGTATAGATGGGGGTTTGCTTGTAGTGCACTGTATGCTTTAAATTGAATGATTCTGTTCCATAGTAATACTGAAGTCAGTATTGAACAGGATGGTGTGTGCTAGAAATGGCATTTCATTATTATGTTGAAGGAAGATTCTTACATTAGTTGTAATAAACCACAACACTAGTACATAAAAAGTAAAGAAAAATATTGTATGAGCCTCTTTCTCAAGAAATTGATTATCCATAGTATCGTACTTAAAGTCTTATTCTGGAAGCAGGTCAGTAGTATTTCATAAAGCAAGCACTTTTATGTTCCAGGAAATCAATCTCGAAAAGAAAGAAAAAGACACAAAAGGAGCATGATTTGATGCAAAGCTGAGTTTTACTGCTGTGTCTCAGGTCAGTGGTTCTATACAGAATGTGAGCAAACATCATCACCCATGTCCAGTGCAATCACAGAGACCTGACAAGGCTAGAAATGAAAAAGATGTGAGGATGATCTGTAATGCTAATTTGTTCAAACCCCAAGAGGAAATCATTTTTAAAGCATTTTATTTCTTTGTGAAATTGGATCATGCAATTTAATTCCACACAAATCTATCATTTCCCTTAAGGGTTCTGATCTCTTCTGATTGTCACTTTACAGGACAGGCAGTCCTAAAAACTGTTTATTTCATACTCATCTCTGTGTAGTCTCCCAATTTCTTCTTATAGTCAATCCTTTATAACAGCGCACAGCTTTAGGATTGGAAACAAAAGAAAACTGTTTTCTATATGTTTTATATATATTAAATACATCATTTTCAGTCGAAGACAATGAGTTGAAAAATATCAGTGGGAAATGAATAGAGAGTGTGCAAAACAAAAATATTTGCTGTGAAAAGCTATTTCCCCAAGAATCACACAGACACTATCTTGGAGTGGGCTTGGTAGGAATATTCTTCAAAACATATACTTTGAGGGGATCTAATTTTCTTTGCTAACAAATAAATAACTGTAATAGTAATTATTATACATAATAATTTGCTAGAAGTTATTGCAAGCTATAAAGAAAAATCTATTTGTAACATTCCAAAATACTATTATCAATAATAGTCTTCATAATTGAATAATATTTAATGATTTATAGTTATTTTTAATTTATTATCTAAAAAATTCTCCCATCTATTGATGCAATAGGCGGAAGGATGTAAATACTCATTTGGAGTCATTCAAAGAGGTGATTGTGTGGCCATGTTAAGAGAGCTTCATCCTGTGACTCGCGTTACCGTCTCGCCAGCAAGAACGACGCTGCACACACAGGATCCTTCTGCAGTAAAGCTTTAATGCATCTTAAGAGGGAGAGCACAAGCTTATGACAAGTAAAATGGAGACCCCAAACAGCAGAAACCCATCCCTTATATAGGAAACTGTTCTCCGCTTAGGATGTGTCAGTCCCTGATTGGCTGTTACTCATCAGGCGATATGACGCCACGGGAGAGGCAGAGCACAACAAGTGGAAAGTTCCTTCGCACATGCGCAGATTACTTGTTTACCAGTTTGGGACAGAGGATGTCAGAGCCATCTTGTAATGGCGAATGTGAGTGCGGCCTCTCACATCATCCTATGAAGCCAGTAATGACAGAGTCTGAAATGTACTTTAAAGCTGCAAGCACTATGCTGAGCAGAATCTAAACTGATTTTAACCTACTCGTAAACTAACATAAACTACTCTAAACCTCATAACATACATATATCCCATGTACTTGCCAATTTAGTCCTTGGAGGCTTCTTCCTCCTTCCTCATCAACTGTCAACCCTGCTCGCCCTCCTCAACTGTATTTCCTCCTTCTCCTCTGTCAGTCTTGGCTCCTCCTCTCCTCCAGAAAATCCTTCCAGCCACTTCCTGTCCTTCTGCCCAGCTGATTGGCCAAACAATGCTTTATTGACTGTTGTTAAATCCACTCAAGACATTCCTGCGCATCCAGCTGTATGCTGAGGTAGTTGATCCACTTGTACCCCAGTTTTGTGAGGGTGGTAAGTATCGATCTGTTTGCATTCTTACACACGCAGACATCTAATCTGACCAGCATCGTTTGTTGAAGGTGCTGTACTGTTTCCAGTGTGTATTTCTGGGTTCTTTATAAAATATCAGGCATCCATATGTGTGTGGATTTATGTCTGATTCTTCAACTCAATTCCACTGAGCAACACTTTTATTTATATGCAAATACCATGCAGGTATTATTACTATGGCTGCCTAGTACAACTTGAAATCAGGAAAGGTGATACCTCTAGCACTTATTTTAAGTTTTAGGATTGTTTTATCCATCTGAGCTTTCTGGTTTTCCATATGAAGTTGAGAATTGAAAGATCTGTAAAGAATTATATGGAATTTTGATGGGAATTTCATTGAATCTGTATTTCACTTTTTTTTTCAAAATAATTTTTTTATTACTTTATTCTTGTTACATCTCAATGGTTATCCCATCCCTTGTATCCTCCCATTCCTCCCCCCCCCATTTTCCCCTTATTCCCCTCCCCTATGACTGTGTCTGAGGGGGATTACCTCCCCCTGTATATGCTCATAGGGTATCACGTCTCTTGTATTTTACTTTTAGTTGGAATCCATTATTAGTATGCCAAGCATGCTAATCCATGAGCAAGGGAGTCCTGCTCTTTCTTTCTTTCTTTCTTTCTTTCTTTCTTTCTTTCTTTCTTTCTTTCTTTCTTCTTTCTTTCTAGATACTTAGATAGTAACTGCTTCACTCCTGTTTTTAAAAATTTTTTGTCCACTTTACATCCTGACTGCAGCCTTCCTCCTCTCCCAGCCCTCTCTCCTTTCCATACATGTTTTCCTCATTCTAACCTGTCGTCCTCTCAGAGAAGAGGGGAGAGTTCCCCAATGGGTACCAGAATGCCCTGACATGTTAAGTTCCATGGTATCTCACAACTATATGTAACTCCAGTTCCAAGGAATCCAATGCCCCCTTCTGCACTCTGCAGGCAACATGCATACAAGTGGTGCACAATATATAAATGGAGGTAAAACATAAGTACACATAAAATAAAAATTATAATTATGTTACAAAGTGCTACTAGATTCATATTCCATAGTATCTATCATAATTCAGTATATGTGTCTTAACCTTGTAAAAATCCATGTGCTATATATGGAAAAATAAATACTATTGTTATGGGAAAAAAAAAAGTTCCTGCAGGACTAGGCACATCTTTCCCTACTGAGACCAGACAAGGTAACTCAGTTAGGGGAATAGGACCTAGAAGGAGGCTTCAGACTCTGAGAGGGCTCCCACTATGGTTGTTGAGGGATCCACATGAAGACCAAGCTGTACATCTACTATGTATGTGCAGGGGACCTAGGACCAGTCCATACATGCTCTTTGGTTGATGGTTAAGCCTCTGTGAGCCCCATGGGCTCAGGTTAGTTGACACCATGGGTCTTCTTGTGGAGTCCTTGTCCCTCTGGCTCCCGTCATTGTTTTACCAATTCTTCCATAGGACTCCTCACATTCTATCTAATGTTTGGCTCTGGCTCTCTACATTTGTTTCCATCAACCACTGGGTGAAGCCCTTCGGAGGAGTTATGCTAGTCTCCTGTTGACAGGCAAACAGTGTGACATTAATAGTGTCAGGGATTGGCTCTATATCATGAGATGTGTCTCAAGAAAGGGTTGGCCGTTCCCTCTATCTTTGCTCCATCTTTGTCTCCGTATATCTTTCAGGCAGAACAAATTTTGGGTCAATGGTTTTGTTTTATTTATCTACTTACTAATTATTCAATTTATAACCTGGTCATAACCCTTTCTATCATCTCCTCCCAGTCTCATGCTCCCTTCCTAGGAGGTCTTCTTATCTTCTGATAACTTATTTCTTCAAGGACTGGAGATCTTTATCATGGGGGTCTGTTACCTGCTATATTAGTGATATTTTATATTATTTGGTTGGGGCTATTGTAAAAGACATTGTTTTCCTGGTTTCTTTTGTTTATTGTTTGTATCTACGAGTAACACTGTTTGGTGAGTTAATTTTGTACTCAGCTGCTTTGCTGGACATGTTTATCAGCTTTAGGATTTCCTCAGTGGAATATGTAGTGTAACCTTTGTATACTGTCATATAAACTACTTTGACTTTGTTCTTCAAAATTAGATCTTACTTGATCTCCTTCCCTTGTCTCACTGCTCTAGCTAAGACTTCAAGTGCTGTATTGAGCAGGTGCGGAGTTAGTGGGCAGCTTCGTCTTGTTTCTTATTTAGTGGAATTGCTTGAATTTTCTCTTAAGTTGATGCTGGATGTGGGCTTGCTAAAAACTGCTTTTATTATGTTCAATCATGTCCCTCATATTCCTAATATCGCTAAATGTTTTATTATAAAATGTATTAGATGTAATTAAAGGCCTTTTCTGCATCAAGTGAGATGAACAAATAGCATTTTTTCATTCAGTTTGCTTATATGGTAGATTACATTTATTATTTTTTAAATATGAAATGATGGACTTGCTAAATCATGAAATAACACATCAGTGAGTGTTGCTAGACACTCAACAGTTATCACAGCAAGTACTTAGCACACATACATGGTCACTAAAGTCACTGAGGGAAAGCAGATGACTTACTTCCATATTAAAAAACCTAAATATGTAGTGAAGACTCTAGATGTCTTCAGGCAGTGATCTAGAGCAAGCACTAAATTAAAAAAATCAGAGGGCTGGAGAGACGGCTCAGAGGTTAAGAGCACTGTTCTTCCAAACGACCTGCCTCCTCTTCCAAAAGGTTCTGAGTTCAATTCCCAGCAACCACATGGTGGCTTATAACTATCTATAATGAAGTCTGATGCCTTCTGGCCTGCGGGCATACATACAGGTAAACACTGCATATGCAATAAATAAATAAAACTTTTTTAAAAAATCAGGTTTTTACTTTGTAAATACATACACAAGGTAGATTGGAGGACACAACACGCCCGTATTAATAGGCTTGCATACATCTTCTTAATATTTCTCATTTCATTCCTCTGTATCTCTTTCTCATGTTTCCCCTATACAGCATGTGTTCTTTTATGTATTTGCTGGGAACTATGTTGTGAAAAGGGTTTACTACGTTGGTTACATGTTAAGGTTTCTCTTCAAACGTGTTATGATATACATTCAAAGATGACTGTGATATGAAAATGTTGGGAACAAGCAAAAGGAACTTGTCCTAAGTACTGCCCCCCCTTTTTTTTATCAGCCTCCATTTAACTGCAGGGCAAAATGAAGTTAAAGTTATGAGGCCATAGAGGAGCTGTGGCTTTCCCCATACCTGGCCAATGTTTATTATTCATCTTCTGTTCCACAAAATATAGTAACCTGACCAGGGCTTCTGTTATTGCTGTCTTATTTTGCAAAACATCATGCCTATTCCTAACCACAAAAGAACAAATGGCTATGGTTGGTTACACTGTAAAACCTCCATTCTTTATCAGTTTATACAGATCAGCTACATAAGGAAAGCCCCTATCCCTAAATCCTGATTGGTGGAAAAATGGTGCTGTGACTTGACACAGATGTTTGTGGCTTTCAATCTTAAAGGCTCCACAATATTCTGGCTGTGGGCTTCCGGCCCCACACCGGGCACCAACATTGGCACTTATGAAAATAGTGCTTGACCTTTTCCAAGCATGGCTGCTAGAGCAGGTTAATGCTTCACCCACCCTCAGAGAGAACTTAGATGGAAACGGTCTGTAATGTTAGGCTAAGATGTTTTTGCTAGTGGCTCTGGCGTAAAGAATGTGAGAGAACAAGGTGGAATTAAGAAAATCACACTTAGTTGTTGAGCCAGGGAATTTCTGAAGTCAGGGAACAAGAACAGCAGCAGCCTGGTGGGCACTGGCCGATGTGACTTGTTAAAGCTGGCCTGGTCATCAAGGCTCTTCTTTCTGTAGGTAGTTTATTGTATACATGTGTGATAATACAAATATATGTAAAAAAAATAAAAAATATTTAACAAAAAATAAAAGTCCCATCACTCCTCCTTGCCTGGTCTTTCACAGAAAAGCATTCCCTAAACTCCTATCATATAGTATTTCAATTCATGTAGTCACTCTCAGACCATCTACTACCTAATCGGTATTGCTGTATTGTTGAGGCTTTGTTGATTTCTCCCCATGTGTCAAAAGACTACAGGGGTAAAAATAAGACAGGGATTTTCCACTTTATTTCCCAGGGTTGTTGTTTGAACACAGCCCCTAAATAACATGTGCTCATTCTTCCAGGATAACACAATGGCAAAGGTTAATTTTCCACTTAATAACTACTCTAGAAAATACATACATTTTCAGACTTGATATAAGTAACTTAATAAAATGCACTTTTAAGCTCCATTTTCCCCTCTAAAACAATAATTGTTCCTTCTGATAGGTGTGAGTTTTGATTTTCAGAAAAGAGTTTTGAACATTGCCCCCAGGAATAAGACTATTATTTCAATTACATCAGCTATTTTTTTCATGCCGTCGTGTACCGAGTGGGGAGGAGTTACATGTTAAGTGCCTCAATACATTTTCTTTCTAAATGTATTTGGCTGTATTAGTTTCATATGTTTTTATATTTACCTGGGCTCAGCTTTTGAGTTGCAGGTTTCTCTTTAATATGTTTCAAAGGAAAATTTTATTTACTAGCACACATAGTTATTATTACAATTTTGAGCAAATATGCACAAATATCCCAAGACACATGACACATTTTGATTTTCTATTAAATAGGATTTCCCCGATCTAAAAATTTCTACGTAGATACTACTTTAAATATCTACAAACATTCAATAATTTTCATGAATATTTTTGTGCACTATCTTTTTTAGCAATATTGCACAGTTATAGCAACCAAATCTTGAAGGCTAAGTGACCATAGAATAACTATTTGTAGACAAAAATGAATTAAACAGCTTTGGTAGGCTGTTCATCTATGTGAACCTGTTGTCAGTTCCTTAGCATTTTATGAAGATGTGTGAGTAAAAGTATTTCTCCTTTCTTAACGGTCTCAAAGATCTGACTATGATTCTTCTTTGAATGTTCATGAGTCATTTATTTGAATTTAATTGTCCATAAAACTCTAAAGATGGCAGAATAGCAAACCCACAATGTAAAAGGGTCATGCAATCTTTTATATTGCTTTTGCCACTTCAGTATTAGATATCACAATAATAAAGAATTGAAACTTTTTTGAATGTTCATAAGTATTTGGACAGAACAAATACGTTGTGCTGATGTGCTCTATGTTTATATTACTATTTTATGAGTTCTTCAGTAATATCCTGCCTATATAATTTTAGAATTTTTATGTGCTTATACTTATTTCTTAAGTGATTATTATGCTAAAAATGACACATAAGTCTACCTGGAAATGATTTTATTAGACAACTAATGGACCGTTGCTCTTGGTATGTGTTATATGCAAACAGAGCATTGGGCACATATTTCATTGTTA
This sequence comes from Acomys russatus, assembly GCF_903995435.1. Lineage (NCBI taxonomy): Eukaryota > Metazoa > Chordata > Mammalia > Rodentia > Muridae > Acomys > Acomys russatus. The sequence goes on from NC_067158.1 coordinate 58,052,731, forward strand.
CAATTCTATTTTAAGACCACATATCTCCATCCTCCTTCTCTTTTCTCATCCAGAAAGGCAGTTCAAGGTGACAGGGATTTGATAGAGTAATTGTAACTGCTTTGGTTCTTTCAAGGTTGGCAATAAGGCAGAAAATATGCATTAATTTCTTTCATACTTTTCCAATATTTCAAGACTCAGTGTTTGTATATATATACATCTATATACACACCATATATGTGTGTGTGTGTGTGTGTGTGTGTGTGTGTGTGTGTGTGTGTGTGTGTGTGTATAGATACACATATCTAGAAAGGTCTTGGGGTGAAAAACAGAGGCAGGGAACATAATATAATTTGATTTCAGTTAAAGACGTATAAAAACTACTTTGGGTATAAAATTTTTGAGGGGTTATTCTCCTACAATATAGGGAAATTATGCTTTCTCAATGTTTATTGTTACCAATATTGCCTTTACTAAAGGGCATTCTTTCATTTTAAATGATTGATAAATGGCAGTGTGGTTTAGAATTTGCATATAAGGAAATAATAAACAGTTTTCTAATAAATTAATCTGCTATCCCATGAGGATGGAGATACACAATAAGCTATTTTTAGATAACAGAAAAGTATATTACTTTCAGGACAATAAAATATCATGTTAAAAAAACTAACAATTGGGAGGCCTGACATTTTCTGAATGGAAACAGAGGAAGAGTGGGCTTGGAGCATGAGGGTGGTAGGGGGAAGGGACTAGGAGGAGAGGAGGAGGAGAAAGTGCAGTCAGGATGTTATACATGAGAGAATAAATTAAAAAAAAATTTAAAGAATAAATATACAATCTAAGTACTGGACTATTGAAGTAAAGTTGTTTCAGTATCAAAAGTAGCAGTTAGACACAGACTTAGTGTTACATGCCAGTAATTTAGGTATTACATGGGAGAATAAAACAGTGTGATTCTGGGGTTAGCCTGAACTACATGTGCAGTACCAGGCTAGCCAGAGCTAAAAAAAAAAAGGATGTCTTCTAAAAGAAGAACAATAACAATTTCAAAATCAGCATTTATAATATCTACTGACCTCAGTAGAAAATAAAATCAAGTAGCTATTGTAAACTTGATTAGAAAATTATAGATGTGGAATATTTCCTAAAGTTAGATAGATCTAACGGAATTTGGAAAAACCATATCAAAATTTGTGAAACGGGGCTCTTATCATTTTAATGAAATCATAGAAACAAGGAAGCTGGATATGGCAAAATATGCAAGAGGAAATTTTTAATGAAATTGAAGACTGTAGTATCTTGGGAGGGCATATCACATCTAAGTAGGATGTTGTCATTGTGAGTTTGTATAGAAATATTCAAGAGACAACCCTAATGAGTGTACCTTCCAAAGGTTGGTGATTAGCTCTCCAAGGCTCACTGAAGTGAGGATTCATGTAAATATCAAGCCATTCAAGGTTGAAGCTCAACAGATGAACTATTATGAGGAAAACCATCCGTCATCACGCCTTTGAACAATGGAACTATACTAAAAGTCCCAGACCCAAAGAAGCTCAGTAACAAGGAGGGCTCAAGGGAGCTCAGACTTTTTAATGAATCCATTTTACGTACACATTGGAGAATCCTATGGTGGATGCAACCCTGGACCACAAGTCTGCACATTCCTTTGCAACTGGACCTATGGTAACAAAACCTTTCATCTCCACTGTATTGTTTATTATGGCCCTTACATTATCTTTGAAATGGGGAAACAACCCATCTTGTTTTCTATATGACTTTCTTGTTAAATGAACAGTCCTTGTTGGACATTTTAAAATTAGTTCTAATTTGCCTTTCTTAACGCTGGACATCACCATGCCACCCACACCAGGAGCAGGAAGTCTGTTCGTATGTCCCTTGACTCCCTTGACAGAGATGAAACAAATTTGTGGCCTTTATATTGTTGGCACAGTTGATCACAGATCCTTCCAGAAGACCCAGTGAAACCCAATGCTCTTGATTACCCACCATGCCTTCCTTTCAGCATCTTGAGAGAGGGTTGAAAGAGTTAGAAAGTAATATGGAATATTATTAATATGTAGAAAAGTGCATCTTCACTTACAATATGGGTAGAATTTCAAGTCTTCCTTACATATGCATTCTGCTAGATAAAATCTGGAAGAAAATATATTTAGAATTTACATGTCAATGACTATACAGGCTTATTTTTTTTTTTATTATTAATTTATTCTTGTTACATCTCAATGTTTATCCCATCCCTTGTATCCTCCCATTCCTCCCCCCCCCCCATTTTCCCATTATTCCCCTCCCCTATGACTGTTCCTGAGGGGGATTACGTCCCCCTATATATTCTCATAGGGTATCAAGTCTCTTCTTGGCTACTTGCTGTCCTTCCTCTGAGTGCCACCAGGTCTCCCCCTCCAGGGGACATGGTCAAATGTGAGGCACCAGAGTATGTGAGAAAGTCGTATCACACTCTCCACTCAACTGTGGAGAATATTCTGACCACTGGGACAGAGGGGAAGGCATCCTATTGGGACTCTAAATGAGAGACGAATGGGAGAACAGCAAAACAAAAGGATCCAGAGGGTCCTAGAAATCTACAAGTAGAACAATATGATAGGCAGATTTGGGCCCAGGGGTCCCGCTCAAACTAAGGCACCAGCCAAGGACAATACAGGCTTATTTTTAAATTAATATATTTATAATGTTGCTAATGCAACTATGACTTTCTTCTATCATTTTTCTTCTTTTCCTAGCCATCATAAACATTTATAGTTTTTATCAAATAGACACTGATTTCCTCACTGGACATATTAAATATTGCTAATGTCACATTTTAAACAAAATAACATGATGTTTGCATTTATGATCTATTTTTAACAGGAATATTAGTTCTTCTTGAGCACCATGACATAAGGAAGAAAAAATTCCTGTTTTCTTGTTCTCAGTTTTGGCATTTCCGTGTAGCTCTTATCACCTTAGCTCTGCCCAGGGCACATTCTTATTGAGGAGGTCAGCCTGGGAGGAAGAAGTCTCACCTTTGTTTGGAAACAGGAAAAGAGGATCACTCCCGTGATCGAACACTCAGGTTGCAAAGTCAGATATGGTCACTTTAAGTTTTAGTGTAACTGAAGAGACTCAGTAAAAAGAGACTTGTATCTATAAATTTGCACTTGTATTAATGGGTGGCTCCATGACTTTCTATGTATGTATGTATGTATGTATGTATGTATGTATGTATGTATGTATCTATCTATCTATCTATCTATCTATCTAATAATTGACAGAGACAAACAAAGTGAATCTGTCTTCCAGGCTGCCTTCATTAATACTTCTTGAAGTTTTCATTAAATGTGTCCTTACACAGACTCATTTAGTTACTCAATAATTTAAATGGAAATAGAAATAGCATAGTACCACTATGAAACATTTCTAATACCATGTCTTCAAGAACACATATTGATAAATACATTTTATTGTTTTCATGAAAAGAAGTCTTAGGAGTCATCTGGATTTATCTCTTGAAAAAAATGATTATAAATACTTTTGCGTTTATATATTGGTCCTGCTTGTGTCTCTGTTCTTACCTCTGTCACGTATTTATTCATCAGTTACGTAAGTGAGAGGAAAATACATATTTTATTTATAAATGAAATAATATTCATACATATTTGAATTTTCTTTTAAAGTTATTAATTAATTTATTCATATTACATCCTGGTCATAGCCCCTCCTCACTTCCCTGTCCCACGTTCCCTTCCTCTCCCCTATCTCCCTCCCCTATTCCTCAGAGAAGGGGAGCCCCACTTCCAATCCACGCCAGCTCATCCAGCCTCATCAAGGCTGAGCACAGTTATCATCCATACATATAATGTGCTTTGAACCACATTCACCCTCCATTTTCTTCTTCCCAATTACTCACATACTCCTACCATCACTTTCAAGTCCCAACTCCATGTGCTCTGTCTTACAATTCACCAAGTCCACTCAGTACTGCCTGATGTGCGTGGACGTAGGACTACACACTAGAGCGCCCCTTAGTGGCTGCGTCCATGAATAACACCGTGCATGTTTATCACATGTTACCTTTTCAAAGTAATGTCAACTAGGAACCAAGGAAAACAAACTGTGAAGTTGCGTATTTGGACTTGAATTTTACTCGATAGGATATCCAAACTTTCAAAGCCCACTGTTATTGGTAGACTTGTCAAGAACTTTTTGGTGTTAAATAAAGTAAAACAAAGCAAAAAACAGAAATAGGGCTGGAGTTATTCAGTGGGCAAAGGCCCTTTCATGGAAACCTGATTATTATGGTCAAGTCTGGGTAAATATACATGTTGAAATGAGAGAACCAACTCTTTCAAGTTTTTTGTTTGTGACTTCCACTTCCACATTTTGTAATAAGTACATTCATAGACACACACACACACACACACACACACACACACACAAGCATACTATGCTTTTAAGTCAAGAGTTAGTATACCAATAGTAACAGTCTTTGAAGAATACAAGCCTTGTTTTGTGTAATCTATGGGTTTGTGTTTAGATGCTTTGGGAATTAGCATAATCAGGAAGTACTTTCATTTCTAACTTTCTGAAGCAAGGGTGCACATGCACAAAGTTTGTTACTGAGGTCCCCAGAAAGACGGCTTTTTTCTTGAATTTTGAAATAAGCCTTTCTCATTTAGTTTTAATGTTATCTTCAATGACACTTGTCAGTGCCGCCACAGACAAACTGGTTCATGCTGTGATAATTAATATGAGCCTAATTTTAATGACTAATTGTACTTTTTGTGTATTTGGCATTATTTCCTGTAACACACCATGCTGTGAAGTGTGTTCACACTGAGTTAATGTCTCTCATTCACATCAACACTGAAGAAAAGCAGAAGAGTACATGATTTCACATGAGAGCTGCTAAAGCTCCACAAGAAAAAATAGTTTCCACTTTCATTTCCCTCTTAAGTATAAATACCTTTTTCTAGTATTGATTCAAGAATAAGTATTCAACAATCTTTTTGATGAAATTGTTTCTCAGTCTTTGACTCCTGCCTGCACTCTTTCCTGCTATTAATATAAAATATTTGAAAACACATCCTGGGAATTGTAAATGTTAGTATGTCCATAGGAATTGGTATGAAATTTTTAAAAATGTATGAAATCATTCAAATATCATTCAAATTAAGTAACAGAGTCTTCAGGCTCGTGGAACCCAGCAGGGGCATAATGGTTTTTCAATACTTATTGATATATAATAGGAGGAAAATACTAATCAGGAGCAAAATTTGTTTTCTGTCTCTGTCATACCTACAGAATGGTTTGATCTCACATAAATCACCCCTAACTGCTGCCCTTACCTTATGACAAACTCAGTAAGACAGGAAACAAATGTCAGGTTCTTTTATAAAATAAAGAGTGCCCAAGTAGGATGAACTATCCTAAGTCTCTTTATACTTTCCTCTGTGATTTTAGAGCTCAAATAAATCAAGACTTGGAACATGGTTGAAACTGTAAATCTATAAACCTTGTCAGCACTTTGATATACTTCTGATATCTAGATTTTCATTCATTTTTACAAGTCTCCCTACATAAAGGACATTTATTTTAACAATGAAGCTTTTGCCACATTAAAAAATGTAAGAATTTATATTTCTGTGGATTTGGAACAATTCTTTAGAGCAACTGACCATCTTGTTTGCTTACTTTGCTGTGTTGTTATGAATGATTTAATTTTGCATGTAATGGCATTACATCATTAACAGCCAATGTAATTGTCTTATTACCAAATTCCTTATTTAAAGTTTTAGCAGTAAATATTTGACTACCATGAAATACTGTCAGCTCTCTCAAGAGAAATGCAAATAACAAGATCCACAAAGAGGCTGTGGTGAATGGGGGCACTTACCAAAGGAGCAAAGTTGAAGGTGTGTAAAATTTATTTTTCACTCTATTTCTATGCCAGTACTATGCAGTTTATTATTATTATTATTAATATTATTATTATTACTCTATAGTGTAGCTTAAAGTCAGAGATGGAGATCCCTCCAAAAGTTCTACTGCTGTATATGTATTTGTTTTGCTTTTATTAATGTGAAGTTTATAATTGTTCTTTCCAGGTTTGTAAAGAATTGTGCTGGAATTTTTATGGAGATTGCATTGGATCTGTAGATTACTTTTTGATAAATTGGCCATTATTACAATGTTAATTGTGCCAATCCATGAGCATGGAATATCCATCTTTGAAATCTTCTTCAATTTCTTTGTTCAGAGACTTGAAATTCTTGTTATATAGGTTTTTTACTTGCTTTGGTTAGAGTTACACGAAGATGCTTTATATTATTTGTGGCTATTGTGAAAGTTGTTGTTTCCCTAATTTCTTTATCAGCCAACTTGTCCTTTGTATACAGGAAGGTTACTGATTTTTTAAAAAGTAACCTTGTATACAGCCACTTTGCTGAAGGTGTTTATCAGTTGTAGGAATTTTCTGGTGGAATTGTTTTGGGGTCACGTAGGCATAGTATTATATCATCTGTAAATAATAATACCTTGACTTCTTCCTTTCCAATTTTTATCCCCTTGATTTTCTTAGTTGTCTTATTGTTCTAGATACAAGAAATGATGCTTAAATATCAACCAGAAGGGGAAATAGAATAGACAGCTGCAGTGATTGTAGAGAAAGAACAAGGCTGAAGAGGGAGCACAGAAAGATATGACAGTGGAGATCAGACCTGAGGAGAACAGGGGCAGGACGACAGAAGGCCTGCAGAAAAGAGAAAATGTGGACAGGGTCATCTCTGTGACAATCTGGAGACTTAAGTTTCTAGGAGGATATGAGTGGGACTCTAACAATGACTCCTAGTAACAGGTGTCTGAAGAAGTGTCTGAAGACTGAAGAGGCCGCCCTTTAACTAGACAGGACTCTTAGTAGAGAGAGGGTAACACCATCCTACCCACAAAAACTTCCAGCCCAAATTTACCCTGCCTACAAGATATTCAGGGATGAAGATAGAGCAGACATTGAGGGACTGTCCAAACAATGCCTGGCCCATCTTGAGACCCACCCCATGTGAGAGAGCCATCCACTGACATCACTAATGATAGCCTGCTATGCTTGCAAACAGTAGCCTAGCAAAGTTGTCCTCTGATAGGCTCTACCCAGAAGCACCTCAAAGCAGATTCTGAGCCACAGCCAAACATTAGGCAATGTATAGGGACTCTTGTGGAAATGTGAGGAGAAGAACAAAAGCATCTAGATGTGACAAGAGCTCTCCAAGAAGACCAACAGAGCCAACAACCCAGAGCCCAGAAGGGCTTGCTGAGACTGAAGCACCAACCCAGGGCCATTCATCAACTGGACCTCAGTGTCCTACACAGATGAGCTGATGGGCAGCTCAGGCTTCCTGTGGGTCCTCTAGTAAGGGGAGCAGAGGCTGTCCCTGACATGGACTGTTTTGCCAAATTTTTGGTCATTTTCTGTATCAAGTGTAGAATATATTTTCTGTACTAGAAATATGTATTTTTATGTGGACATTTGAAAAAATTAGCACTCAGAATGTTTCAATTCAATGTTTTTTTTTTATTTTAGAAAAGTTATTATTTTATAAAGCTTCTTGCATGAGTATGATTTTAACTTGTTCTGTTCACTTATGGAAAACCTAACTCTTTGTTTACTTCAGAAAGTGGATCTTTTCATGTAGCCAAGGAAATTATTAAATCTCCTATCCTACTATCTCATTAGCAAAACCAACTTTCTAATTGCTTTGCATTTCCAAATAAATTTAAAATAAAGTTTAATTGTATTATTTTCCTCTTTTCTTTTCTTTCTTTCTATATGTCCACGTGCCCTCACTGTAATTCTTGCTATGCCCTTACTCTCAAATTGACAGCCTCTTTGTCTTTGATTATTACCAAGACATAGAAAGAATCCATTTAGTCCATTTTTGTGGCTTCTGTCTATCTTATTTCAGTGTTGACCACTTTGCATTAGATAACCAATTTTGGGCTCAGGGCTCATGCCAGAGAGAGGCTAACTCACCCTCCATCAGCAGTTATTAGCTGCTGCATTTTAAGGTATGTTTTTATTTAATTTAAATAAAAGTATATAATAATCTTTTCTTCCTTTTCTCCCTCTATGCCCTCCAAGATGTTCTCCCTTGATCTCTCATAATATTGTTCCCTGTTCTCAAATTGGTAGCCTCTTTTTCCTTGATTTGTATTGTTACATGCATATGTATACCTATGGACACACACACATACATACACACACACACACACACACACACATCTATATATTTCATTCTGGGTCCACTTTTGTTGTTTGTGTATATATTTCAATTTGATTATTCTCTACCAGACAAAAAATATGAGGCTCATCCCTGGGAGGAGCTAAGTCGCCTCATCTCAGAAATTACACAAAAAGTATGTAAGTGTATGCACCTACACACAAAAGATTGAGACAGAGAGAGGGAAGATGAGTGTCCTCCCTTAGAATGGTCGGTAAGGGTAGTCCTTAAGTTATCTCAAAACAATATAGATACCTTTGTTTTCTCTCAGAGATGGAAGGCAGGCCCTTATTAAATAAGACAATGATGCTATCTGGATCTGTCTAAATTCCATTGTTCCAGAAAATACTAGGCAAACTACCAAGAGAAAAAAAGCAATTAAACAGTCTATCCCATCTGTGATACCTATGAAACACAACAATTCCCAAATGACAACATATACATAAAGGTACAATAACTGGGTGGCACTCATACTAATGACAACTGACAGCTGTCTAATTGGACTTAAGGGCCACCCAATAGGAAGAAACTCATTCCTGGTGCTGGAAACCTACTCAGCTGGACGACTGTGGTCATCCACGTAAGAAACCAATCTATTATGATTCCTTACTATATTCTAATTCTTACCCTCATACCCACCGATAAGCGTAGCTGCCAACCCTCATCAAAGAAGCATCTCTATAACAAATCGAAGACATCAGAGAAATCCAAAACTCTACACAATTCAACAGATCTGGGAAAGCCCAATCCTAACTGATATTTCCACATCACAGGTTCTGTATCTTATGGCTCAGGGAGCATTGCAAAGAGTGTGAAAAAAATTATGAAAGGCCTATATCAGGAATTGTGGTGTGAAACCATCTTTCCTAGAAACTTTTGTATCGACAACACTGACAAGTTGGAATCAGTGGCTGTATCAGTGGGCATGTTCATATGGAAGGAAGGTAATTTCACAGGGCTCATCTTTATATAAAGAACAATAAGCAACTGATTGAACATTCTTAAAAATCAAATTTAATGTGAAAAATCCAGAATAGGGGAAAGAAAAGAAAGCTAAATTTTCTTAGAAGATATGATCTGATTATGTAGGTTAGTTTTAGTCAACTTCAAGGAAACCTGGACTTACATGGGAAATGGAATCTCAATGAAAGAATTGTCCCTACCATTTGTCTTCTGGGCCTTTCTGTAGAAGTTTTTTTTTCATTAATGATTGGTGTGAAAAGGTCCAGCCCACTGTACATGGTGCCATTGGGAAGAAGGGTATAAGTTTTTCCCTTCCATGGTTCATGACATTGCACCCCCTTGAGTTCCTGCCATAGCATCGCTTAATTATTGCCTAGAATCTGTACAGGAAAGCCAAATAAACCCTTTATTCCTCAGGTTGTTTTCAATCATCGTATTTATCACAGAAATATAAGGGAAACTAGGACATTAACCATCCAGTTTCATGCCTTAATTGAAGTCTAATTTCCTTTCCTGATACAAACTCTTATGCATAGTTTTTTGAAGAGTAATTAAAATTGAATCAGGCATATCTATTTCTAACCATTAAGTAACAGTGTCATGAAATAAAAATTATTATTTGTGACAGCTCAAAGAAAACAGACTCCATGAAATAGATATTCCTAATGATTTCATATAAATTCTGAGACTGGAGAAAGTTAAAGCTGCAGACATAAGTTGGGATTTTTTCCTTACGGTATATACTGTGCAGATAGATCATGATGATTTGATATAAACATAGGTAGCTGAGTAGTTATTTACATTAAGAAAATTAACAAATTTAACACTTCACATGGTGAGATACCAGAACTAAAATTGGATTTCAGGGTTAGTGGGGAAAGGTTAAGAAATAGGCATACAGGAGATAATCTGGCCAGTGGAAAAGAGCAGCCCCACTAGAGATAGTGTTGCTTAGGCACTGACCCGAAGGGTCCCACGGGAAATAGAGCTGATAAGAGACCCAGTTTCATGGCCACATTCCTTCCTGCCCACTGGAGGTAGGGTTAAAAGAAGCCAAGCATGTCCTTGGACAGGGTAGTGTACAAAGAAAGCTAAGCCATGGGTGGTCCTGGAGCCTCTTTCTGTAGCCTGCCCCCTTTAGACATTAGGCCTCTTTATGTTACTCACCCATAAGATGCTTTCCAGGTTGGAACTCCCCTGCTTTGGGGGAGCTGGGAGGGATAGGAACCTATAAATTTACCCTAAGCCCAGAGACTGAGGCTCTTTCTGGATATCACTGTGTTGTGTCCGGTCACAGCTCAGCTCTGAATAGATTAAAGGTCCTCATGTATATTGCATTGGTATTGAGTCCTGGTGGAGTTATGGGGGTCTCAGATCTGGTGCAGCAACAGTTGTCATCATTTTGTGAGTACATCATGAATGCCTTATTTAAATCAGTAATTTATAATTATTTAATTAATTTATGTTAATTATACATAGTAGTGGGTGTAATAATGACAAATTTATAGATGTACGTGATCTATTTTGAACATATTTATACTCTTTCAGAACCTGTGTTATCCCATGTTAACATTCTTGTCTCCTATAATCTTACCGATCCTCTCTTTCCAATTTGTTTCCATTCAAATTATATATTCTTATTTTATCTATTCTCTCTCTCTCTCTCTCTTTTCTCTCTCTCTCTCTCACACACACACACACCCATCTATCCATCTATCTTTTATTTTTAAGATCCAATGAATTTCATTAAACCTTAATTAAAGGGCATGGGCACTTACTGGTGGCTATAACACTCAAGAAAATCTTTCGTCTCAAACATAATCTTTAGTAAAGTACCAAATACAATTTTATTTTTATCCTTATGTGATGATTTCTAAGCTTCTTTATCCTGATACAGATACCAGAAAGCCCTACTTTGTGAATAACACTCAATATTACAAAGATTAATAGAGCCAGCATGTGGCACATTCCTTTAATACTAGCACTCTGGAGGCAGAGGCAGACAGATCTCTGTGAGTTAGAGGCCAGCTTGGTCTACAGAGTGAATTCCAGGACAGCCATGGCTACACAGAGAAGTCTTGTCTCAGAAACACAAAACAAAACAAACAAACAAAAAAGACTAAGAGATTCTGAAATTTGTTATGTTATGCTTTTCTATATTTTCTCTTCACTGTTCATTTAAATTAAAAGTTTATTTACTTTATTTTTTTCTTTTTTATTATTAATTTATTCAAATTACATCTCAGTTGTTAACCCATCCCTTGTATTCTCCCATTCCTCCCTCCCTCCCGCTCCCCCCCCCCATTCCACTTTCCTATGTCTGTGACTGAGGGAGACCTCCTCCCCCTGTATATGCTCATACTTAATTAAAATAATATGTACATGCTTGTTCTTTGACATTCACACATCTCAACAATGCTCCTTAATTATATACATCAAGTTCCCCTTTTTGTTTAGTTTACTTTTTAATACAGCTTAATTGTATCATTAAATGTTTTTATTGGACAGTTTATTATATTCTATATGTACTTGGTTAAGTCCTGTTTTGTGATTTCCAAAAAATCTGTTATTTTCCCTCTGAGGATGATCTAGAGTTTTCAGCCATTTTCACCCATAAGTATACAAAAAAATCTACTAATATTGCTTAAAAATATTGCCAACCCTTTTTAAAAGAAGGCATAAATTAAAGGAATGAATATTAGAAAAATGAATTTAAGCAAGTTTTGGGAGTGCTCATTCTTGTAAAGCATTGACTGGCTTGAATTTTCAATTCATTTTAAACTATTTTGTATCATTTCATAATATGTTTGATCTTTGAACAAAATGTAATTGTTTGAAATCTTAAATTACTTGTTTAAAATTGTAATTTAAATTGTTTCAAATAAGAAACTCACAGACTTAGGAAACAAGAAGCCTCAGGTTTAGAAATGTTAATTATAGCAGATTTTATTTAGAAAAAAATTAGTAGTGTAGTCTCTTTAACAGAAATCGGAAATAGTAGAAATGTCTGAGCAGAATGCAGCCAGTTGCCATAGTAACAAGAATCATTCACTCTGGTGCTGATTGAAAGGAACAAACCTCAGACATCACGCAGCCCTCAAATGATGGAAATCTTTGTGAATCTTTCTTTGTTCAACTTTCCATCCTAGTTAAAAATGAAGAGATTGAAGTTCATGCCGCCAAGAAGATATCACAAATGAGAAAATCTTCTTGAGCTTAACTCTATTAGCAGATAGCAATGTGGAAACAATGTAGAATCTTTGAAGGACAGAAGCTTAATCAAACATTTATAGTTGACCCAGGAGTGTGAACAGGATTCTAATTAAGTGGTGCCTTTAAATGGCTGGATTTTTAATACATGAATTCGTAGCATAATTAGCTCTTCTCTGTGCTTAACATAAATGATTATAAGTGCTTAAGAAAGAAGCCACAGGTTCTGTCAGGGGAAATAGTCTAGTATTCATATTGTCATTCGCAAACATAAACTATGTAAGAATCAAGCATCTTATCAGATGTATGGGGCATATTATATTTCTTATCTTTTTTCATTTTCTAAAAAATGATTCATTTTTAATTTTTAAAAATTTGTTCATTTTACATTCTGGTTTTAGCCTCCTCCCTGATAGCATCCTGCCCCACCTGCCCTCCCTCATTCCCCTCCTCCTTCACCTAGTCCTCAAAAAGAGGAACTCTCCTCTCCTAACATCTGACCTCAGTCTATCAGTCTTATTCGGATTGTCTGTAATCTCTTCTTCTGTGCCCCACCGGGGGGAAGTGATCCATGAGTGGGGACCAGAGGTCATGTCAGAAGTAGCCCCTCCTCCCCGTATTAGGGGATCCACAAGGAGACTGTGCTACCTATCTACCACACCTGAGCAGAGGGTCTAGGTTATCACCACAGTACAATACACAGACCTTAAAAAGCTAAATAACAAGGTTAACTCTAAGGATAATGCTTAATTTGTATACAGAAGGGCAAATAGAATAGACACAGGAAGCAATTGAAGAGAAGGCACAGAACAGGGGCCTACCATAGAGGTCGTCTGAAAGACTCCACATGCCTGGGAATTTGGGGTGGGGCACAGGGAGTCTCATGGAAAAGTTGGGAAATAGAAGGACCTAAAAGGGACAAGAGCTCCACTAGGAGACTCCTGGAGCCAACAAATCTTGCCAGTGGAGAGGGATGCTGCAGAGACTGATGTACCAACCAAGGACCGTGCATGGTGAGGACCTAGACATCTTATCTTATTAGTATGCTATACGGTTATGAGGAATGCACTGAATCTGTGGGAAACTAGTCCTATATTTAGGGATACGGTGTGATTTTCAATGTAATAAGTATCTTCCAATAAATAAGAATGTGGTAAAATGACGACATATAACACATAAATGCACAACAGACCTAGCTGATCAAGAGTTGATAATTGAGTGTGTAAAACCCCCAGATTATTTTTGTGACCACCACATTCCACTTTAAACAATCTCAGAATAAGCCATATGGAATCTCTCAAGAAAGAAAGAGCACTGCAAACCATTTTTGTAATAACTTTTGACTCTCTCTCTTTGTAAACGCCACTGTGGCTTTAATAATTGAAGATAGTAAAATCAAATTGCAGCTTTCTTTAAACTTAAGACAAATGAAAGAGATAGATCTTTCTGAAAAAAGACCACTATATTATGAATATGTAGGTGAACACAGCTTTAGATTAGTCATAGTAATTAGAAGCATAAAGCATTAAAGCATTAATCCAGAAAAGATGCTCTTGCTAGCTTGATCATGGTAATAAAGTTGTTTGGTATGAGAGGAGAGATAGAGGGGAGGGAAAACATTCAGAAGTATTTACGTGATCTCATCAGTAGGTTGGGGGTTGCTAGTAGATAATGGGAAAGGATGAAAAGAGATAAATCAATGTTGAATTACTTTTCTGTATTGCATGTAACTGTTCAAACTATTCCAACTCAAGATAACCTGAGCACATGGAAGAAACTATGTTAGTAACATTTTGATCTCCTTGTTTGCGTTCTCCTGATGTTCTCCAACCTTAGTAGAGGTGAGGAAGGAAACTGTCATTATTCATTTCACTGTGATTTGTTTGCACTGAGCACAGTGTAGGAAAGAGGGTGATGGAAAGTGTGAAGGAGGCTGTAAAAATGCCCCCACACTCTTGCTAATCTGCAAGATGTGAAGCTCAAATATTTTTCAACTTGTGATGTCCTTTCTCTATAATCCTTCAGTGACAGCCACTAACATACTCTGAAAACAAATGGCTTCCAGAATTTTCTTTTATTCATTTTACTTTCATTTACATAACATAATGAGTTAACTATTGTACAGTTACAGGTACTGTGAATTGCCACAACTACCTTTCATTTTCAAACATATCTTTGTTCCTTGAATAATTTGCACTTCATTTAAATTACAACCATGGCATCCTATCTTCCACATGCCATACTAACTCTGTTCTGTTGGATAGAGCTCTATGTACACTTTTGATTAATTACCTCATATTTTTGCTAAAGATTGTATTTTGTTCTGTGCTTTCCCTTTTGAGTCAAATATAAGTAAACAAACTATAAACAACCTCATAAACACTTGAAGAGGCTGGTTTTACCAAACCAATCTGTATTACATGATAAAGATAAAATGAGTAACACTAAAACTATTTGAATAATCTCTATGAAAAACTTTTATTTTATAATAGTTCTAAATATATAGGATTAAATTTTGTTTGATTTAAATGATTCCACAAGAAAGGATACTGTTCATCCTAGCTAGAGACCATATGCTATCAAATAAAAAGCCCAATAGCACATGTGGTATATGTCTCTTTGAGCTATTGATAAGGTAGGATTCAAGAAACTCTTTAGACAATGCAACCTATTGACGTTGCTCTTGTTTGTTCACCAGAAATTTTAGCAAAAGTCTATTGGCGAAATAACCATACACATTATCATAGGATTTGTAGACACCAAGCAGCAATTGGAAACTCCATCCTTAATGGCCAAGTTTCTCCCTGCCATAAGTTGCTAGGCAACTGTGTAGAGGTGACGCATCTGTCTCAGGTGAGAACTAGGCAAACAATAACTAAACTGACAATACCTACCCATTCATGCAATAGTGAATCTCATGACTTGGGGAACAACCAGTGGTCATTCTCATTAAATGTAAGGTCTGATCCACAGGAAGAAATGAGTGTTTGTGTTCTAATTCTGCTCTGAATCTAGAAGTATAGACCCTGGGTAAGAACCTACTGCTATCATTTTGCTAATCAAACACAGTATCCAACTTCCCTGTAAATATCCTACATGGCAGATTAGTGCAACTCTCCTCAACTCCTCAGCTTATTGCTGCCATTGCTGGAATTTAACATAGAGACACAAAATGACCAAATTATGGAGATCAAGTGTCTGGGTGATGTCAGTCTCCAAATGTAGTATATATATTATACCACTAGGAAACATTGTGAAAAGGGAGAAAGAGAGATTATAATAGTCTGAGATCAGGGAAGAATACCACAAAGCAGTATTTTCTGAACATTTAAGAGTTATGGTGGCTTACAGAAGACTTGCACGTGGTTACATAGCCCATATTTCATCATGGATGGTGGGTTTCCTTCAAGGCTTTACTCTTTTTTCCTATTAATTAATTTATTTACTTTACATCCCAATCACATTTCCCCTCCCTCCTCTTCTCACCTTCTCCTCACAGAAGGAGCTGCCTTGTATGGCTATCAGTCTGCCTTGGCATATCAAAGCAGAGGAGGACTACGCATGTTTTCTCCTACCAAGGCTAAACATGACATAGCCCAGCTAGGGGAAGGGATCCAAAGGTAGGCAACAGATTCAGAGACAGTTCCAGCACCAGTTATTAGGGACCCACATGAAGACCAAGCTGTACATCTGTTACACTTAACTGAGAACCTACAGACAGTCCATGGCTGTTTGAGGATTGTCAGTTTTCTTCAGGGATTTTGTCCCTGGTAGGATACATGTACTACAATGGACAGCTTTATATACTAATTGAACTCAGTGAGTTTAATAAACACATACACACAAACCCACCGTATACACACATAAACACACACACACACACATATATCACTCTCTGTAAATGTGTGTATGTGTGTGTGTATGTGTGTGTGTGTGTGTGTGTGTGTGTGTGTGTGTAACATGAAGTTGGTAGAGGAATGTGAGGAAGTTGTCATAGAATGGTGTTTTCATAACCTACTCTTTCACTGTACTTTTTAGGTTTTTGAAAATAATATAATAGCTTATATCAAGAGATTAATACAGGTTCTGCATAACTTTTGTGTGTATATCAGCATTGAACATCCTCAAAATGTGAAATATATTATGATAACATTTTGTACATTAAGTATGTAAATTCTAGAAATTCTAATATATTGACCAAGATTGCCATATACTAAATTACAAAATAATAAATTCAACAGGATTTATTGGCTCCATAATTGGCACATGCTTCATTACTGTAAATATTTACAGCATGTATACAGAAAATATTACAATTTAATTGCTGGAGATAAACATATTAGCAATTCTTCATATTAGTATAATAAGAAAATACTAAGCTCCTTAAAAAGAAAATCTGCTCTTGGAAAGAAAAATAGGAAGCGTACATTTACCGTATTAGTCCTTTACAAGAAAAAAAAATTGAACAGAACAGAGAGAAACAGTAGGTCACCTCAGAAAAGGACAGTATTTACATGAGACTATGCCAGATAAGAACAGTAGCATTGCCACCCTGCAACCACTGCCTATCCTATTTAGAATACAAGCAAGGATAAGATTTGGAAAATGGATATGCCTTGGCAGTGCTGGATTTAAATTGGAAGAGTTTGCAAGTACTTTTCACTGATATTTTCTCTGAGAGCTTTTTCCTCATCAAAAGCAATTAAACTGTCAGCAGCACAGGTAAGGCAGATGCAAATGACTCTGGGTCTCGCAACAAAGTACAGAGATTTCTGTAAGCAAAGAGGAGTCTTGGGAGCATTGTGAACATAGAGCAGCTGCCTTTGCATTCTGTCAAAGAGACAGATTGAGGGTTAGGTATGCTGCTGGTGCTGCCGTTGAATCCTAGTAGGGTACAGTTGCTGCACATTACGCTTATGTGCCATTATTTTATTCATATCAATATTTCACTCATACCATTGAAGCTTCCAGGGAAATCATTTGCCATGTGTTCACATTAGTCTTTCCCTAGTAGCACTATCGCTTGTGAAGTAATACGACTTAAAGTATTTGACACAGGCTTCAAGGCTGACATCCCTTCCTTCAAACCCACACACGCCATTCCCTTTTGTCTTAGCATGAATAAAGGACAAAGATTTCAGTCTTATATATGAAAGGTAATTATTTAGACCTGTGGTTTCCAATTATGTGAAGTTTTATGACACAACTTTAAGAAAGATTTCTATGCAATTTTTGTTTACTTATTTAGATATTGTGACACCTACTAGGATTGTTTTGTTTGAGATTAAAATTTACAAAATAACTCTGGAAAAATAATCACTGGTCAATATTATTCTGCGATCTTTTATTTTATTTTATTTTTAACCTTCTAATATCCCAAATTTATTCTCTATATCTGTAGGTAATGCTGCATTTAGTTGGATAGAAATATTGGTGATTTCTCAAAATTACATATTTATGTTTTTTTCTTTTTTTTCCTTTTCTTTTTTTTTTATTAATTTATTCTTGTTAAATCTCAATGTTTATCCCATCCCTTGTATCCTCCCATTCCTCCCCCCCCCCCATTTTCCCATTATTCCCCTCCCCTATGACTGTTCCTGAGGGGGATTACCTCCCCCTATATATTCTCATAGGGTATCAAGTCTCTTCTTGGCTACCTGCTGTCCTTCCTCTGAGTGCCACCAGGTCTCCCCCTCCAGGGGACATGGTCAAAAGGCAGATTATAAGCAGGGTGTGGTGGTGCACACCTGTAGCCCAGCACTCAGGAAGGCAGAGGCAGGTGGATCTCTGTGAGTTTGAGGATCACCGGGTCTACAAAGTGAGTCCAGGACAGCTAACACTACACAGAGAAACCCTGTCTTGAAAAACAGAAAAAACAGATTTTATTATGGTTTATAACTGAATGGTTTTTTCTTTCTTCATACATAAGAAGTAAGGTATAGAATCTTAAAATATTTAAAGAAAAGATACCAAAGTTTTAAAAAATGTCTTATATGTATTTATTTGTTATTGATCTGTGTGTGTGGGCATGCCCATGCCACGGCATGCATGCAGAGTTCTAAGTACAACTTGTGGGAGCTGTTTTTCTCTCTTTCTCTCTGCTTTCTATATCACTGGGGTTAAACTCATGCCATCAGGCTTGGTAGGATGTGGCTTATGTGTTGAGCAACCAGGCTGCCCCAAGATTTCTACATTTTTAATTATTTAGGTATGCTAAAATCCCACCCTCATTTAAATGCAATGTGATCTTTAAATAATTTCTTTTAAAATAATGCTCAGTTTTGCTTTAAAATTACCTTTTATTTTAATATATAGTTAATTGTGATGTTACCGACTGATTTAGGCTTCTAAATGTCCGAAGTAGACACTCTATTTCACACAAGAAAATGTCATCTGTGACAGTGTGGCTTCATCCTTATGACCTGAAGCCTACACAGACAGCTCTTGAGTATCAATTCTATTTATTCTATGCATCAAGGCTATTGATTATCAAACATAAACTATAAACCATAGAAAAAAGCTATGGATCAGTGTAAGGTGGATCAGTGTAGGACAGCACTAACAGAAAGATCATAACTAAGCTTATTTATGCTGTATTACTGGATTCAATATCCATATTGATGTTTCTTTCTGTGGGAATCCATGCTATGATCTATTTCTGTGCATACCTTTCCATTCCCCAAATTTGTAAATTTATGACAAGAAATGTTTATTACCTCATGATTTCTTTGGGTCAGAAAATGTAAAAATAAAATCTTATCTAAAAGAAAAAAGCCTGAAGTAAAAATGAGTCTCCTGCTTCACAAAAGCAATTGCTTCTGTTGGCATTTCCCTTGCATCAGAAAACAAAAGCGAGCATAGCTGTGGATTAACATGACCAGCTCATATTTCAAGTTGGCAGAAGTGCATGACATCATGGTGATAATATCCTGGGATTGGAGGCAAAAAGAATGCATCATTGACTGGGGCATGGAGTAGTCCTATATATTTTAGGAATTTACCAAAATGTGTAGGAATGTTAAACTAGCTGCGACAATGATTAAATTGTTGAATATAAAACTTAAGTTGCAACATTGATCCTTGGGTATTGGGGATGCTGGGAACCATGGAAAATCCCCTGATAAGCTGTAAGAATGAAATACAGCCTCCCTAAGGGGATGCATACATGTGGTACAGGCATCAAAGCTGGGTGAAGCTAACCATGCCTTCTGGAACACAGTTGTTATTGTCACAAGCCTCAAATGCTAAGCACTGAGTTGAGGAATTTAGTGTTTGCTTTGCTTTAGTTTTCTTCCAGTTTTTAGCGGTTAAGTCCTGTGTCTGAGTTCCTACAGTTTGGAAAAAGAGTATCTATTCTGTGCCACTGTATTTTGGATGAATGTTACTTAGTTTTTATTTTATAGGAGCTCAGAATCAAGAAATTACTTTGACTCTTGGATGAAATTGGGAGTATTGGCCTTTAAACTGTTGGGATTATTAAATACTTTGTGACTTTTGGATTAAAATTTGAATTATGAAATGAACATGAAACTTTGAGGAGCCTGTCTGTAAGATTTTTATGTGAAGTTCTGTGCATGTATGGAATTTGCAAAGAGTGGGATAGTGATTATTAATCTCAATTTAAACTTAATGAAATGGAGTATCCCCTGAAAGAGGTCTTTGGGAAACACTGTGGGATATTGTCGTGGTTAAGTTATATGAGGTAGAAAAACCTGAGAAATGTGAGTTTTCTATTCCCTAAGATGAAATTCCAGACTGTGTAGAAAAGTAGAATGTGAGTTGAACAGAGGTATTCATCTCTTTCTTATTCCTAATTGGAATGCAATCTAACCAACTCAAACTCCTGCTACCTTGACTTTGTTGAGATAGTGAACTTTATCTCTGATTGTAAGCCTCATTTCTTTACTAGATGTACATATTAAATGACAATAGCAATCTGGTTTTCTTACACATTTGTTTTATGCAATATAGTTAATCAAATACTAATGGAATATAATCTAGAGTTTGCATTTTAAATACTTACATAGAAAATAAACTAAAGTATGGATTAAAGTTCATGATGTAATGGTGGAATGATGAACATTTGAGTGGACAGTATAAAGAAAATGCTGAACTTATTAGGGAAAAAAATTAGAAATTAGACCCCCCACTAAGTTATATTTCAGATGAATTAGAGATACCAATGCAATCTTTAAAAAAAGCAAGAAATTAGTTATCATCAAAGAAATCTAACAGAAACCTCTAGCAGTCTTCAAAGCACAAAATAATAAGACAAATATGCTTCATTATATCCAATTAGTGCCTATGTTCAAAAAAAAAAAAAAACTCAGATGTAGTTAAATCAAATACAACTTAATGAAAATGAGGTTTACAGGTTTACCACTCTAGTTCTAGGCATGCAAATAATACACATATATAAAAAGGAAAAGAATCAGTAGAAAATTTATAGGAAAAGAAATAATAGGTAATGATAACTTGAAAGGCTCATAGTATGGGAAAAGATATCAAACCTTTCTTAATCAAGAAATCAATAATATAACATGTTGCGTCAAATAGAAAAGATTTTTGAGTCAAATATTAAGTAAAATAAAAAAATGATTAAGTAAAATGACTATGCAAATGAAAAAGAAATCAAAATTACCAGTGAAGAAAAGTAAGAATCAAAGATATATATCAGATTTATTTCATGATTCACATATATGGTGAAAATTAAAGCCCGGATATTCCTGGCTTTTAAACTCGATAAAGAGTTTTGGGGCCATAGAGATATCTCAGTTGGTAGACCACTTGCCCTGAAAGTGTGAAGATGTAAGATTGGAGTGCAAACATCCATGTAAAACACATGCTCTAATCACTGTAACCGTTATATCAAAGTTTTTGAGGGCAAGCCAAACTTACCTTCGAAGACTTTTCAATGCATTTACCTGACAGATTAGAGCTATCATTCTGTCTAACAGGGGACTTTGAAAATGTTAACAAAGGTCTTCCTGAAAGTATTTTCATATCAACAGCTATAAATCTAAGAAGAAGTACATGTGAGAATGTGAACCTGAAGGACAGGATAGGAAAACAACATACCTCAGCCTGTTGAAGGGAACACTGCTATCTAGGGAAAAAGAGAATATTTCACTTTGGCTTTTGCTTTGAGGATATTTCTGAAGTTCACATTATTGTTAAGCTGATGATGTGTTAGTGTCTGGAACATCTTCCTTTGGCTGGAATTTTTTTTACTGTACCTGCTACAATGAGTATTACTGTTTGGAAATAATACTCAAGCAAACTCAACTGTAAAAAAGCCTAGGTTGGGCCATGCACTGGTTGGCTATTCCTTCAGGCTCTGCTCTATTTGCTCTATCTATATACCTGTACATCTTATTGCAAGGTGAATTTTGAGTCCACGTTTTTGTGAGTGGATTGGTGCTCCCCTCCCTCTACTAGGAGAATTGTCTAGTTAGAAGAGAGGAGAGGAGAAGAGAATTGTCTTCCATCTCTATGGCCCCAGTTCCTAGGAGTCTTTGATAAAATCTGTCTCATATCCCCCTGGGAGCCTACCCTGACTAAAATTTCCAGATTGTCACAGAGATGTACCAGTCCACAGATTCTCCTTTCTCTCCTGACCTTTTATCCTGCCTCTGATCTTCCCAGCCTGATCTCTACCCTCACATCTTTCTATGATTTCTCTCCTACTTTGTTCCTCCTCTTCAGCCACTACCTCTGTCAATTCCATTTCCCTTTCTGACTGAGATTTAACCATCCTCCAGTAGATCCTCCTTGTTCTAGTCTTTTCAGGTTTGTGCACTTGGGAATATTTATCCTGTACTATATGACTAAAATCCATTTATAAGTGAGTACATAACGTGTGTCTTTCTTTGTCTGGTTACCTCACCCAGGGTGATCTTTTCTAGTTCCATTCATTTGCCTGAAAATTTCATGATATGTTTTTTAAATAGCCGAGTAGTATTCCAGTAAGTAAATGTACCACAGTTTCTTTATCCATTCTTCAGCTAGGATAGCTAGGTTGTTTCCAGATTCTGGTTATCACAAATAAATCTGCTATAAACATAGTTGAGCAAGTGTCCATGTTGTATGGTAGAACATCTTTTGGGTATATACCCAAGACCCAACCCATGAGAGAGAACCAAATCCTGGCACAATTAATGATACTCTGCTTTGGTTGCAGACAAAAGCCTAGCAGTGTTGTCCTCTGAGAAGGTGCACCCAGCAGCACCTCAAAACAGAAACTGAGACTCATGGGCAAACATTGGGTGACGCACAGCAATCCTTGTGGAAAAGTGGGCAGTGGGAGGCTAAAAGGACCAGGAGGTAACAGGAGCCTCAGAAGAAGAACAACAGAGCCAACTAACCAGGGCCCATGCTGAGACTGAAGCACTAGCCAAGGACCTGGCATGGATTGGACCTAAGCCACCTGGAAAGATATAGCATAGGTGAAGGTAAATTTAGAATGTGCTAGAACAAGAGTCAAAATTGAAACAATGTAAACTAGGCCAAGAATGAGAAGAAAAAGGTCAATAGGAAATGAACATTCAGATGAAAAGGGGTCATGAAGTCTTGATGAAATATGTCATGGAGCATGAATGAATGCTGTCATAGAGACTTGAAGTTTCCAAATTCTAACTCGTATCATTTACAGAATAAGATGTCGAGTGCCTATAGAATTCACAGAAAGCTAATGAAGTATATTTCTTGTATTAAATTGATTTTCACTTGCTAATAGGTAGTGCCTCATTTGACAATTCCACTGTCTTAATATAGTTAATCATAATCTAAGCTATTCTTTATGCATTTTTTGCTACGTAATGATTTTGGTAAATATCAAATATTAGAATTGTAAATCAATGCTTTACATATTTTAGATTACATCATATTAGTATTTTACGTGCATAGTATATAATCACTAAGAAGTGGATATTAGCTCAACATAGATTTCCTCTGAGAGACTCTACCCAGAGAGGGATTGGGACAGATACTGGACACACTGTCGGACTTCAGGTGGACTTCTGAGAAAGGTATGGAGGAACGGGGGAATGAAAGGACCCAGAAGGTTCAGAAGCCCCACAAGGAGACCATCAAGGCCAGTGGATCTGGGCCCAGAGGTATCTGCCCAAACTGATGCACCAACCAAGGACAATGCATGCAGCAAGCCCAGACCTCTTGTTCAGACCTAGTCAATGGATGTCTCATTCTCCACTGTTGTGTGTAGAGTGGGGACTGCCTCTGACATGAACTCTGGTGCCCCGAATTTGATCACTTCTCCTTGGAGGGGAGCCCCAGTGGCACACAGAGGAAGGGGAAACAGAATATCTGGATGAGACCTGATAGGCTGTGGTCATTTGGTGGGGGAAGAGGTCCCCTTCTGTCAGAGGTCTAAAGTAGGGGACTAGGGCAGGAGAGAGATGGAGGGTGGAAATGGAAAGATACAAGTGAATGGATAACAATCAGGATGCAATCTGAATAAAATATAATAAGTTTTTAAAAATTAAAAAAGTAGCCAGGTGTGGTGGTGCATGCCTGCCTGTAATCCCAGAACTGAAATTATATATATATATATTTATATAACTGATCTTAGAGCAATGACATGAAGAATTGAATAAATTGCTTAATGCTTATAAGGGTATTTTGTATATTTAACACTGTAACTATAACACTTTTGAAAAAGCATGAAAGGTTATTTTCTAAAAATTCTGGCTAAGGATCTTCATAAATATATAATTTTCCTACATAGATTCTAAATAGTAAATAGAACAATATGGTAGCATACTAAGATGACTTCCTTGCCTTTTCAGTGCCCTCAATAGAGCCTAGGAAGGTCCTAATTAATAAGGGAATTTCACCTCCAAGACTGTGCTAAAATAGGACTAAAATCCTGGGAAACTCATTCAAACCCTTCGACCTCATCTGTGTGTAATGAACCATAGCTAATGCTTCTGAACAAACAAGGTCCTTAAAATACGGGAAACTTCACATAGCATCCTCCTCAACTGCACAGACAGAAGAAAGAAGGTGACCGCCAACACTCTTCAGAATTGTAAAGCAAGGAACAACAAACAGGAAGCGGAAAACTTTAGTGTAGCCAAACATAAGTAAAATAATATTTTACAAAATTAGTAAAACAGGATATATAATGTGAGTCTGAGTGCTGGATTCTCAGAAGATAAATGTACAAACATAAGACAAGAACAAAAAACATGAGTTAATCTTTAAATCAATGTGTTGCATGAAAGTAGTCAATTACAAAAGAAAACATATTGTATGATTCAATTCACATGAGACTTCTTATGAAATATGTTGTTCAAATATCAATGCTTAGCTTCCAGGAGGATAAAATAGTATCTGAACACTTGAGAGTCTTCAAATATTATGATTGATTTCCTTTACCTCCTAAAATGCTAATGCATTTTGAATTGATTACTTTAATTATATACTTTGCTGGACACATAACACAAAAGTCAATGTCATCAATTTCTAAAACTGGATGCTTGAGCAATCACATGGACAGGACCAATGAGATAACTTAGCAAGCAAAAGTGTTTGGCACCACCCCTGGTCAGCTGAGTCCAATCTCTGTGAACCATGTGGGAGAGTGAGCGAAGAGAATCCAAAAGGTTTTCTGTAGTCTGCCCTCCATGACTGCACCAGAGCATGTGAATTTGAAGGTACAGCTTGAATGTTCTCAGTTGGATCCCTGAGACCTATTCACACAGTGGTAAGAGGGAACCAAAAGCTATACTCTAACTTCCATTAATACGCCTTGACATCTATATGTCCTCACATATAATACACACACACACACACACACACACACACACACACACACACACACACTGAATCAATCAATCAATGAAAAGCAATTTTAAGACATTCCTTTGTTAGTCAACTTAGTTACGTAGGAAAACATTAACCATGAATTTCCTCCCCTTTAATGAAGGTCCATATTATTAACACTTAATTAAGTACTACAATAACATAGTTTGAGTTTGTATCATAGAATTTAGTCAATGAAATGGATATTATTTCTATATTAATGAAGAAAAGCTTCACAGTTGTAATGCGCACAAAACTGCTCAAAGGCTGTGGATACCAAGCTTGTCCCACACTTCTAAGATGTGGCTTTCCGTTGTGAATCTCATCCCAGTGCCATTGTCTTCAGCCTTTCCCCACTACCAAACTCTAGTGATCCAGGGCCACGAGCTGTCCCTTTTCTGTTCCTAATTGGTCAATCATTTATGCTAGTCACAAACATAATCTACCTCCCAATTTTCCCCCATGTACCACTGATAATTTATATTAATATAGTATTCTGGATCAACCCAAGAACCACATCCATTCAGTGCAAATACCTTTCTTGAACTTTCTGGATTTGCTTTCTGATTTGCGAACATGGCTACTTCCCAACATGATGGGGACATTGATGTTGTCTGGCTGCTAGCCTCTGAAGCAGTCATAACATCTGTAACTATTGACTATGCTTTTCACACTTTACCCTTCTAAATGCCCTGTATTTTTTTCTTTTAAAGCAAATCTTTATGTTTTTTCTTTTTTGACAGGGTTTCTCTGTGTAGCAGAGCCCTGATTGTCTTGAACCCATGTTATACATTAGGATTGCCTTGAACTCACAGGTAACTGCTTAGCTCTACCTCCTGCAGTTCTGGTATTAAAAGAATGGGCCACAGTGCCAAGCCCTGTCTTCTTTCTCATAATGTTCTCAAACTCTGGGCCTTCCTTGGAACTCATGATGAAAAGGGAAAGCCCTTGCAGGTCCCATTCTGAGATATGGATTTGCTGCTCTAGGGGAAATCCTGGGAGCCTGTTGCTTCTGTATGCTTGTGGTAGTTCCAAGCACAAAACCCATAATTATATTATGCAAAATTGGCATCACCCTATGGCTTGCCAGTGTTTCTTGGCCCTACTTTTCCCTTGGTGTGACTTCTAATCCCATCACTATCCTGTGAGATCTTGTCTGTGTATATATTCACATTGAATCTATCATCACGTCTTCTTTCCTACTCGTCCCTGGGAGGCCCCTGCCTCTACCCAGGGTCCCCCAATTCAGGACTTATCACTGATCATTCTCATAGGCTCCCTAGAACTGTTCTATAACTGCTAGGTGTCTCCCATCTCTTTTCTCCAGGTAATATGCCACAAGTCTCCAGTTACATCCCCCAAAGTCCATTTTGTGTAATTAGCATCTTCTTCAACCTTCTATGACTATGACTAAAGAATCAAGTTAATAAATATCTCATGAGCCATGTGTTCATGAATATTATTCCTTGGCCACAGTTAGTTTCCCAGTGTATGTCTCTAACTCTGATGCTCATCCCAGCAATCCAGATCTCAGATGCCTATGGGTCTCTCCCACTCATGTCTCTCTTTCCTTTTATTAAAGTCTCCTCTTAGCAGGCCTCTATAAGGAGCAGAGGAAGCCATGAGTATGCTAGTGAATGTGTTTAAAATGAACACAACCACACCAATAACACCTTTGGACCCATGGTATTTATACGCCCTGGACACAAGAAGAATGACAAAATCTTCCTCCAGAGACTAAGTATGGGTGTTTATGGATTATTCAGTAATGTGTACAAAGACTAAGAACTGTAGCTTTGTCCTGTTCCATGATGCTCAGTGCCAAAGACAATCCAATACAGAGCCTACCTATTGAAACTAGCTGGATACCTTCTCCCTCTGAGTTGTATATAATATAAACACATAAACTTCTGGCTACAGAGGTTTCACAACTACATCTGACCTCAGTTTTACTGTACACATGCCTGTGTATCTCTCTTCATTTACTCATTACAGCTACTCAGGACTCCATGACACAAGCAGCGTGGGTTGTGGCACGCCTCACTCCACAAACGCTAGGTTCTTGGGTCTTCCTGTGCCGTGTCCTAGTGTTCTGGCCAGAATCAGGCTTACAGTGCTCTATGGTCCACAGGACACATTGATTCACTTCTGGATCTTGGAAATCTCGATGGTATAGTTACAGCTGACTTCCTTTTCTGCAGCTTGCCTCCCTCTATAGTGTGAGCTCCTCTTTGGTAGGAAACAACTGTTTATTCTGTATGCCCTGTGGTACCCAACACAGTGCCCTGTACTTGGTCTGTGGAAAAACACTCAGTATATTCAATTATAACGGACATTTCTAGATCACTCAGGAAGGTATTCTCGGGTGAAGGTCTCCTGGGAAGAAATAATTTGCTCAGAGTCACAGCTAATTAAGTAGAAGTTTATTTAGCAGAACAAAGGGGAGAACACCCAGAAAACATATTGAACATGGATGACCCGGAAAGGATCATGAAGCAGCACTTGGGCCTGTGACCTGCACATTTTTGAGAAATTTGTTCAAAGTTAGTAGAATATTCACGGTGTCGGATGATGCCGTTTCTCTCCAAAGCATCGCAGGCCTGACTTACGTCTAGGGAAATTCTTTCCCACGATCCTTTTAAGAAACACACTAAAATACTTCAGGAAGGGGAGGGGGGCAAAATCAGAAGACTTTGGAAGTGGTTTTAGAGTGAAGCTGGAACATTGAGGATGTAGACTCTTTTTCTGTGTATGTGCTTCAATTGGATAAATTCCAGAGAAACCTAATTCGGAGTGTGTTGTACTGTGGCTAACACTGAGTCTGTTATTTTGTCTTCCCAATAAGCCCAGGTACAAGCTCCGTCCAATGAGATACAGGGTGACTGTGGGATCATTGCCAAGCACCTTCCTGGTTATTCTGTTGCTTGTTTTCAAACAGTGGAGGAAACAAGAGAATGATGCACAGGTTTTCATGGCCCAGGGGTAGGGCTGGCTCTATCTTTTCTCATAGTCTGTTTGTTCCTTAACATTGCTAAGATGAATTAGCATTTTCTAGGTGGATTTAAAACCTATTTCATACATTCTTGGCTGTTACAAAGTCCATAACCAAGGAAGAAAGAGATTGATGTCTGGTGAAGACTTGCACACAAATTCAAAGGTGGTTGTCTTAGGGATCGTCAAGTGGTGGAAAGGAAGAGGGAATTCTCAGTACTCTTATCAATATTTAGGTTTAATTTTTTTTTTTTTTTTTTGGTAACTGTATCACCTCCCCAAGGTCCCACTTACAAATACTATGACAGTAGGGTGGCGCAATACAATTACTTTTTTTAAGAGGATGTATTTTCTTCCATCAGCATTGATACTGATATTATCTTTACATGGAAGAAGGGGATATTTACAATGAGGGATGCTCCTAGCCCCTCCCTAAAGAGACTTCTAGTTTTCATCACTGCAGGTAACAAGGTACAAAAAGATTTTCTGAGTTCTCCCTAGAGATAGAGGAATAATCCTTTTATACTTTGCACAGAAATTTTAAATACTTGCCTGATTTATGACATTTTCACGGATAATTTTCAGAGTTTCTCCCAGATGTGCTGTGTTCCGATAAAAATAAACAGTTCACTGTCCCCTTTCTCTAAGGAGGAGCTTGTCAAACTCTGCGATTCAGTTTCCTTGGCTATCTTTGGATAACAGCTTTTGGACAGATTTTTTTTAAAAACCTCATGCTTTTATAATTTTGGATAGGAGTTATAGTCTCTTATCTTTTCGCAGAATAAGAGTATTGTGGATAGAACCAAATTCAGTTTTATTTGTCACTGCAAAATCATATGTGCAATACAATGCCTAATACATAGTAAGACATCGATTTAAATAAACAATTAGGCTTTTTGATTATTTTATTTAATCCATTAAATAACATATGTATGACATTCTAAATTGAAAAATAAATAATAGTCATTTATACATCTGTTTATATTCATATTTTATATAGAAATCCATAATTTACATATCACTTAATGTTTGCCTTCCCTGAGTGTCACAAGCTTAGCCATGTATGTATTTGTGTAGAAATGAGAGTATATGATTTGATTGATATTTATTTCTCCTGCCACAACTGCAAGACACATAGGGATGTAAGATTTATATAATATTTCCCTTAAATTATCAAACTATATTAAAAATGGACCCTCATACAGTTGCTGAATATATTCAACAATGACTATTACATAAAATAAGTGGCATCAAGAAGACAGTGGAAGAATAATAAGTAACATTTTTATTTATGATAAAATATTTTAGGCGATTTCATTTGAATCAGTTATTTTAAAGAGTTTGGCTGTTTTTCAAGTATAAATGGCTCTCCCAAAGTCACAGAACTCATTAGTGGCCCAGCCTGGAATAGAAACTAGGTCTCTTGTTCTAAATCCATTGCTCTCTTGATTCAAGTGCCCTGAGAAAAAAACACTTTACAACATTTGTTTATGGACTGTGGAATGCCTGCTTTGAGAAATAGGGAAATGGGAAGAGTTTAAAATATGCCTCTGCCATGATACCCAAGCAGATGGTCATATTGCATCAAGTCCCCTGGGTAAGTGGTATTCAGAGAAGCACTGCATCACAGATTTGTTTGTCCCAGTGGAGAATGGTCATGATGTCAGATACTGCAGCCTCAGACATTTCTGTATTTCCTTCTGCATGGAGGAGTAATGAAAAACTGCTCTTTTTTCCCCTGCTGTGCCATTTACAAAATATCAGATAAAGAGAAGAATAAATAGTCCTCCCAGACACTGCACCGATCCCATGAGCATTGACTCAGGAAGCCTTTGTGAGTATCAATATCAATAAATAATAACCATAACTGCTTGATTAAAGGAAACAATGTGTGAGCCAAATTCTTATCTGAAATATCAGGTACATCATATAACATTAGAGAGGATTTTTTAAAATCTCTACAATCAAGCAAGACTGAATAAACAAAATTTAAATGTCAGCTTTTCATTAGTGAACCATACACACATATTAAATAAGTAGTATGTTAAAGTTTGTTCAGTTTGATGCTACTAAAATATAGTGATTAAGCCTTTTTAAGTGACATGTAATTAAGAAGCACCATATCTGTATAAGAAGTTTCTTTCTTTCTTTCTTCTTTTTTTTTTTTTTTTTTGATGACAACATGAAAACTTTTCATAAAAAATTGTGAGTTCCAAACTCACACTTTTGTCAAGTTTTTCAACATAACGATATGGAGATCTCTCTTTTCAATCTTCTCTTACTTGTTAGCCAGTTGACATGGGTAAGATCATATAAATGAAATGAAATTTATTAATTCATTCCAATATTTTAATTGAACATAAGATCATAACTCACTAAACAATGGAATGTAAGATGAGTTATATTCCTTTTTAATAAACTTTTGAAATTTAGCATGAATCATTGTTAAATTATCAAGTTTAAATCACTCTCATTTTTAGTCTTTCTAGGATATGATCACTATGAATTTACATAACCTTTTGCATTATAAGCATTGCCATTGTAGCAAAAGCACTTACTAAAGCAGAGCAACGCATGATGATGGACCAGTAACGACACATCCGTATGCAGAGTCGGGAATGAGACTCCACTTACTTATATCACACCACCAATTTGGAAATTAAAAAGGGAGAGAAGGAACTCGAGTAATGTATGTTGACAATGTGGGATTTTAGAAAGTCTATTGCGAAGCTATTTTACTAAAGATGATTTGAAAGCATTAAATATTACATTGGCCATGTGATGAGAAGAAATGGGTCCTATGAACAGTAAGAACAGTGCAATTGTGTTACAAATGGTAATTTACACTGTGTTCATCGTGGGAAAAGTAGCAAGTTTTTGTTTTTGTTTGTTTTGTTTTATTTTGTTTTTGTGGTGTGTGTTTGTGTGTGTGTGTGTGTGTGTGTGTGTGTGTATCCGTAACAAGGTTTGCAGAAAATATGCTTATAAAAGTCATTAGCATAAAATTAATTTTTAATTAAGGATTTATTTTGTCATTTTATCAACATATCATGAAAACAATACAAACACAAGACAAACTTTTTTCTTTTATTCCTTGCTCCTTTAAGTGAGTGTAGGCATAAAGTTATTGTATAATTCAAATGATTAATTTCTGTACCCGCCCCCCGTCATGTCTGGTTGCAATCCTTGTTCTGAGAATCTCCCGTCTTTAATGTTGTATAAACCCTGCTCTCCAATTGTCCCCTGATATGCCAATAAAGCAGTTTATAGTCAATCAATGGGCAGAGGAGAGGATAGGGCTGAGCTTCCTGCCTCCCAGGGGAGGAGGAGTCAGAGAAGGAAGGGGAGTCAGACACTGGAGACACCCAGGAAACATCAGGAGAGAGGAGGAAGGGGAGTCAGACACTGGAGACATCCAGGAAACATCAGGAGAGAGGAGGAAGGGGAGTCAGACACTGGAGACATCCAGGAAACATCAGGAGAGAGGAGGAAGGGGAGTCAGACACTGGAGACACCCAGGAAACATCAGGAGAGAGGAGGTTAGAGCCCGGAAAGCTACAAAGTGCAAGTATCTTGGGATGTAAGCTGGGAGGAAACCAAATTAGCTTAGGGGGTTAAGAATAGTGTAACAACTGCTCAGTTCTTTTTTTTTTTTTTTTTTTTTTTTTTTTTTTTTTTTTTTTTTTTTTTTTTTTTTTTTTATTAATTTATTCTTGTTACATCTCAATGTTTATCCCATCCCTTGTATCCTCCCATTCCTCCCCCCCCCCCATTTTCCCATTATTCCCCTCCCCTATGACTGTTCCTGAGGGGGATTACGTCCCCCTATATATTCTCATAGGGTATCAAGTCTCTTCTTGGCTACTTGCTGTCCTTCCTCTGAGTGCCACCAGGTCTCCCCCTCCAGGGGACATGGTCAAATGTGAGGCACCAGAGTATGTGAGAAAGTCGTATCACACTCTCCACTCAACTGTGGAGAATATTCTGACCATTGGCTAGATCTAGGAAGGGGTTTAAAGTTTACCTCCTGTATTGTCCTTGGCTGGTGCCTTAGTTTGAGCGGGACCCCTGGGCCCAAATCTGCCTATCATATTGTTCTACTTGTAGATTTCTAGGACCCTCTGGATCCTCCTTCACTTACCAGGAAACTGGGACAGAGGGGAAGGCATCCTATTGGGACTCTAAATGAGAGACGCATGGGAGAACTGCTCAGTTCTTATACTGTGAGGCATGTCTCACTAATATAATGGAGTCTTAATTATTTGTGTGATAGCTGGGTTAAGAGAAAAACTGAGAAACAAACAGTTTTGCTTTTATTTTTGTTTCTTAGTTTTTGTTTTGTTTTGCTTTTTTATTTATTTATTATTTATTTATTTATATTTATAAACTTGGCACAAGCCAGAGTCATTTTAGAAAAGGGAACTTCAATTGAAAAAAATGTCTCCCCTAATTTGGACTGTGGGTAAGGCTGTGGGGCATTTTCTTGATCGATGACTAATGTGGGGGTCGCAGCTCGCTGCCATTCCTTAGCTGAGGGTCTTGAGTGCTACCAGACAGCAGACTGAAAACAGGCATGCAGCACCACTCTTCCCCGCATCTCTGCTGATTCCCC
The DNA here is from genome assembly GCF_903995435.1 of Acomys russatus. Lineage (NCBI taxonomy): Eukaryota > Metazoa > Chordata > Mammalia > Rodentia > Muridae > Acomys > Acomys russatus. Next base: position 58,085,596 of record NC_067158.1, read on the forward strand.
GGATGAAGGAGGATAAGCTGTGAGATGAAGTAAACCTTTTCCTCTCCTGGTGCTTTGGTCATGGATGTTTATCACAGCAATAGAATCTCTAAATAAGACAGTACATATGAGTATAGGCAAACTGCTGAGCTATAAATGTCATATCTCTGTGACGAACATCCACTGTAATAGCAGATGACAAATTTTTACAAAAGTGTATTCGATAGGGAGAATACTTCAACTACCATTCAGATTGATCAATAAAATTTTAGCTCGATTCTAGGATAAATTTTACATTTCCCTCTTTTCCTAGTTCGATGTAACGTACAATTTAAAATATACAGAATTTAAATAACAATCTGATTCCCTTCTTAGGACATGGAAGCACACGCCCACACTGCTGTCTGCTATTAAAGTAATTGTTATTTCCGTTACCTGGCCTCGGAATCATTCTGTGTGCTGCTGTCCACGGAAGGCTGTGAATATTGCCTTCATTACCATCTGTTTGACTTTATTTATTATAGCTTCCCAATCTGATTAATTTTCAAACTGTACAGCATATTTAATTCCATGCTGTGAAAGTTTCACTGTATTACTATTTACTCTAGTGACTTACTTTAATAGTGATTTCCTTCAAAAGTGATGAAATAGCCATAAAGTTAGTTATTAAATATATCTGCAATTTACCTTTTTATTTGTGTCTAATATGATCTGCCACCAAATGACTTGGTACTGCCAATTAATGATGCTTTACTACATATCAAAATTGCTTCAATATATTCTGGTGTATTCCTATATTGGTGCTGAATTTCATTAGAAAAAATTAAGATGCTACAATAACAGAAGGGCCATAAGCTTCCATGTTTTAGAATCTAAGTGTATTTTTTTCTTATAAAGTGATATAAAGCATTGAAATAGATAAATCATGCCAATGATGATAACAACCTAAAAACAACCATTCTCATCTGAAAATTATACACCATATGTAAAATACTAATATGATGAAATCTAAAATATGTAAAACATAGATTTACAACTCTAATATTTGATATTTACCAAAATCACTAAACAGCAAATTATGATTAACTGTATTAGAATGCTGGAATTGTTAAATGAGGTACTACCTATTAGCAAGGGAAGATCCACTTAATAAAAGCAAATACACTTCACTGGATTTCTGTGAATTCTACAGGCACTCAACATCTTATTCTTTAAATGAAATATTAGAAGTTAGAATTTGGAAGCTTCAAGACTCCATGACAGCATTCTTTCAGGCATGCCTTTCTGGGTCTGAGCTTGCTCAGTTCTTCTTTCTTTATTCTCTCAGTTTTGTTTTGTTTTTTTTTTCTAGTTTCATTCTCTAGTAAGGGGTGGGGGAGCAGAGGAAGAGGAACCTGTGGTCAGGATGTACTGTATGAGAGAGGAATCTATTTTCAATAAAATAAAAAATTAATAATAAATAAAGTTATTATAACCACATTAGTCAAAAAACAAATTCTAAATATTCTAAAACAAAGGCTTCAGCAAATCTTTTATAAGTGTTAATTACTAAGAATCTGGTCTCATCATATTCCTCTGAAAATCGCATGATTTAAGGGAATACAAGCAAGTTGTTTTTTAAAGTACAAATCTTTTATTATGGTAGAAGAAGAGGTAGACAAAATCCCTGACTTATCAAGTTTGTTGAAAAAGTAGCTAGAATTTTGAGAAATACTTCATACCACTTTTTCCTATCTCCAATTTGTGAAACCCCTAAAGTATGTAAAAAAAAAATATATATATATATAATTTTTGTGTAAATGCCAATAAATCACAATTTGAAGCACTTAAAATAGTAATTTTACCTTAATTTTTATTAATGTCATATCATATTAATTTGTTTTTCCTACTGAAATAAGCTATTTTTGCAATATTATTTATCAAAATATGGTATAATTGTAATTGTAAACAAAAAATAATGATAGTATGTTGTATTCTTGATGTACTTTATACGTGAGTTTTCCATACACAGTGTGATCATGTGTTTAGATGCTGCACATCTTCTTCCCTACTTCGCATTTTAACTCTAGGTGTAATGTCCTCAAGCTCATCTCTGCACTCTCTGCTTCAGTAGGGCTGAGCTCCCTGTTCTGTTCTGTATTCAATGGTCACCTCCATCAGTATTAGCTGCACATTATGTAAAGGAAAATGCTTCTTAAAATGCTTGACCTAAACTTTGCCCAGGAAATTGCTTGCTTCAAATGTTGTGCTGGTATCTTTGGCACCTGTGGTTATGTGGAAATAGTTTTTAATGGCTTCTGGCTTTTCAAGTTATACTTCCATCCAGAGTCACATGTTTGCTGTTCATATCTTTACGCAACACGTTCATTATTTTTTCAGCTGTCATGAATAATTCTCTTTCCAACTATGGAATTTTTTGTACCGAGTGTAACACATTATAAAAAAATAATCTTTATTTCCATGTGGAAAACAGAGTTAGCTGAGTATCACTCAGATTTACAGGAACCTTTATATTCTACATGAGTTTTCCAATTGCCATTTCTTTTTCAGATCTAGCAATAAGAGCTATATGAATTTACTCTGTACTCAATATAAGGTATCATTCTGTTGTTTGTTATAAATCTATGTTAGTTGATTGTGACTAATAAACTGATACAAAAAGGTACACTACAACATTGGTATTGTTCAGATTTATTTGTTAAATAAAGCAAAACAATCCTCTACCAGTTTTAAATGTTCCCCCAAAGATACAAATACGGACATGCACATATACACATCGTAGACTCCTAAGGTCCTTGCTAAATAGAAAATCATTTTTAAGTTTCTGTGAATATGAAGTGTGTGTTGCTGTGTTTACCACAGTCCTTTCATGTATGTTGGGAAGGTTCCAAAGTGTTACCAAACCTTCCAGCAAAAAAGAACAATTGCAAAAGAAATGATCTCCCTTCCTGACATGCATGGGATTACTTAGAGATGGCTGTGTACTGTGCCAAATAGCAAAGTGTTTTGTTTTATTTGGGGGGTGGAGGCTCTACATCGTAATTTTGTAACATTGACTTAAGAGTGAACAACTCTTTTGTAAATAAAACTAGCTCCAGTGAAATAAAGAATTAATAGCTAGTTTAATATAATCACTTGGAGTTTTGTTCAAGACTAATTCATACTCTAAATCAAAAGGATCAATCTTCAAGCGTCTTAAAATAAAAAAAAATAAACCCACAGTGTTTTAATCATATACATCATTTTATATATTTCATAATTAGGTTCATAATAATAGTTGACCTACGGCAGTTTTATTTTTATTTTTATTTTTTTTTTTATTTTTATTTTTTTTTTAATTTTATTTTTTTTATTAATTTATTCTTGTTACATCTCAATGTTTATCCCATCCCTTGTATCCTCCCATTCCTCCTCCCCCCCCCCATTTTCCCATTATTCCCCTCCCCTATGACTGTTCCTGAGGGGGATTACGTCCCCCTATATATTCTCATAGGGTATCAAGTCTCTTCTTGGCTACTTGCTGTCCTTCCTCTGAGTGCCACCAGGTCTCCCCCTCCAGGGGACATGGTCAAATGTGAGGTACCAGAGTATGTGAGAAAGTCGTATCACACTCTCCACTCAACTGTGGAGAATATTCTGACCATTGGCTAGATCTGGGAAGGGGTTTAAAGTTTACCTCCTGTATTGTCCTTGGCTGGTGCCTTAGTTTGAGCGGGACCCCTGGGCCCAAATCTGCCTATCATATTGCTCTACTTGTAGATTTCTAGGACCCTCTGGATCCTTTTATTTTGCTGTTCTCCCATGCGTCTCTCATTTAGAGTCCCAATAGGATGCCTTCCCCTCTGTCCCAGTTTCCTGGTAAGTGAAGGCTTTTGTGGGACATGCCCCTTGGGCTAGTATGCAGATTATAAGTGAGTATATACCATTTGATTCTTTCTGCTTCTGGGTTACACTCACTCATTATGATCATTTCTAGCTCAATCCATTTATCCACAAATTTCGGGAATTCCTTGTTTTTAATAGCTGAGTAGTATTCCATAGTGTAAATGTACCACAGTTTCTTTATCCACTCTTCTACTGAGGGACACTTAGGCTGTTTCCATGTTCTGGCTATTATGAATAAGGCTGCTATGAACATGGTTGAGCAAATTTCTTGTTGTGTGCTGGAGCATCTTCTGGGATATTCCAAGGAGTGGAATAGCTGGGTCTTGAGGAAGCCCTATTCCCATTTTTTCTGAGATAGCACCAGATAGATTTCCAAGTGGCTGTACTACGGCAGTTTAAAGCAGTATTCAACTGTTTTTTTTTTTTTTAACTGCATTTGCTTAGCAGCATTGTCATGGAATATTAGCAACTATAACTAAACAAGTAAATTAAACTCTCCAAAGAAGCTTAATTTTGTTATCTCATTTAGCTTACACAGTGAGCTCAGCACCCGTATATAGGACGCTGTAATTCCATTTCTAAATTTGCTATGCTAAAAATCTCACTCACTGTGAGCTGTGACAGGGTTTCCAGACACCCATTGCTGTATGATTGAGTGAACTGTTTTTGTCATATATCAAAAGCATTCCTGAGATTAGTTTGTCAACTTTTTGACAACATGTGTGTTGTTCAGCTAGATACAGGTTATAGAATTTTCACTCAAGTCATTCTCTAATATAAACTGGCAGAGGAGTTAGAGGCTGAAGCACAGTACTGCAGAACCTTTCAATGATTAACTGGGTTAAATAAGTTGACAATCATTCCTCAAAAGTAAATTATAACTACATGTGTAACATATCTGAAATCATAATTATCATCTAAAAGCACTTAAAATCTTGTGTCCAACATGCGTATTATATTTTACTATCTGCTTTAAAAGGAGAAAGTGTGAAATACACTGGCTATGTATTTCCACACTCTGGCTTCTTCTCTTCAATCAAGAGTCCAGTGGGAAAATCTAATTTATTTATTATGACTATTTAATCACTTATTATTTCTAATTTTTCCTCTTTATTCTTTTTTCCTTGTTTTTTAAATATATTTTATTAATTTATTCATATTACATCTCGATTGTTATCCCATACCTTGTATCCTCCCATTCCTCCCTCCCTCCCATTTTCCCCTTACTCCCCTACCCTATGACTGTGACTGAGGGGGACCTCCTCCCCCTGTATATGCTCATAGGGTATCAAGTCTCTTCTTGGTAGCCTCCTATCCTTCCTCTGAGTGCCACCAGGCCTCCTCATCCAGGGGACGTGGTCAAATATGGGGCACCAGAGTTCGTGTGAAAGTCAGACTCCAATCTCCAATCAACTGTGAAGAATGTCCTGTCCATTGGGTAGATCTGGGTAGGGGTTTGAAGTTTACTCCATGTATTGTCCTTGGCTGGTGACATAGTTTGAGCAGGACCCCTGGGCCAAGGTCCACCCATCATAATGATCTACTTGTAGGTTTCTAGGACCCTCTGGGTCCTTTCTATTTCCCCATTCTCCCTTGATTCTCTCACCTAGAGTCCCAATAGGAAGTCTTCCCCTCTGTCACACTTTCTTGGTATGCAAAGACTTTCTTTGGACATGCCCATTGGGCTAGTGTCCAGATATAAGTGAATATATACCATTTGACTCTTTCTGCTTCTGGGTTAACTCACTCATTATGATCATTTCTAGTTCAATCCATTTGTCCACACATTTCAGGATTTCCTTGTTTTTAATAGCTGAGTAGTATTCCATAGTGTAAATGTACCACAGTTTCTTTATCCATTCTTCTACTGAGGGACACTTAGGCTGTTTCCAGGTTCTGGCAATTATGAATAAGGCTGCTACGAACATGGTTGAGCATATGTCCCTGTTGTGTGGTGGAGCATGTTCGGGGTATATTCCAAGGAGTGGAATAGCTGGGTCTTCAGGAATCCCTATTCCCAATTTTCTGATATAGCGCCAGATAGATTTCCAAAGTGGCTGTACTAGTTTGCATTCCCACCAGCAATGAAGGAGTGTTCCTCTCTCTCCAAACCTTGGCAGCATGTGGTGTCACTTGAGTTTTTGATCTTAGCCAATCTGATAGGTGTAAGATGGAATCTCAGAGTTGTTTTGATTTGCATGTCCCTGATGACTAAGGAGGTTGAGCATTTCTTTAAGTGTTTCTCAGTCATTCGATATCCCTCTGCTGAAAATTCTGTTTAGTTCTGAGCCCCATTTCCTTTTTGTTCTTAAAGCTGATGATTTTCACTCTCTGACATAAAACACCATAACTGGGATTATGCTCCATTAATACTAAGGTTGAAAAGATGTCATTAATATAAATCTTAACATTGTATAAAAATATTTTATATATAATTCAAAAGAATACTTTCATTCCTTGATTACCTAGTGCCCATCTCTCAGTGATATAAGAATGAGAAAAGAAGTAAGCACATCCTGATGTCCTATCCTTTACATATTTCATATTTAATCCTTCTAATTCAACATTTTAAAAACAAAAGATGCAGTCAATAACATGACTTATTTAACACCTTCTTTTCCATTACTCTCCTTTAGACCACTGTGTTCCAGCTTACCACCTTATGCGTGCCCTGCCTTACAGCCTCTAGTTTCCTGTCTTCCCATGAGTATTTCAAATAAAACACATTTCTGAAGATTAAAAGCTCACATCCAGATATGAAAGAAAATACATGGCATTTGTCTGTCTGTGTCTGGGTAACCTCACCCAGAATAGTTGTTTCCTGGGAATTTAACAGCTTTAGTTTTCTTAACAGCACAATAATATTCTTTGTTTCTTTTTGTTTTTTACTTTATTATAATTTATTCAGATTACATCCTGAATGTTATCTGCTTGCTTGTATCTTCCTGATATCACCCTCCCTCCCTCTATTGCCCTGCTCCCCTCCCCTAGACCTTTGACATAGGACCATAGCATAACAGGTCTCATGTAGATAGCCTGCTTCCCCTTTCTCTGTGTGCCACTGGGCAACCCCACCAAGGAGAAGTGACAAATTGGGGCTACCAGAGTTCGTGTCAGAAGCAGTCCCTGCTCTCCCCACAACTGTGGAGGATGAGCTGTGCATTGGCAATATCTGAACAAGAGGTCTAGGTTTACTGCATGCATTGTCCTTGGCTGGTTCAACAGTTTGTGCAGGTCCTCTTGCATTTAGATCCATCAGCCTTGATGATCTCCTTGTGGGGCTCCTGAACCCTCTGGGCCCTTCCATTCTCCCCATTCTTCCATGTCACTCTCAGTGCTCTGCCAGGAATCCAGTAAGGAGTCCCAGCATCCAGCCTTATTCTCTATAGCCAAAATCAGGAAAGAACATAGATGTCCTTCAACTGAAAATGGATAAAGAAATGATGGTACATTTACACAGTGAAATACTACTCAGCTATTAAAAACAAGGGAATCCTGGAATGTACAGGCAAATGGATGGAACTAGAAATGATCATCCTGAGTGTGGTAGCACAGACCCAGAATGACATGCATGGTAAATACCCACTTATATGTGGATATTAGCCCAACATAGATGTCTTCTGAAAGACTCCACCCAGCCAAGTTACCCAATTTATTCTATTGGGCAAATATACTTCATCATTTTTATCTATTTATCAGTTGATGGAAATTCTATCTTCAAGAACATTATGAACAGAGGAGCAATGACCACATTATCTTCTAGAACTTTATAACAAGACACAGCATGCTTGAGTCATAGAACATGGAGAAATCATGATGCTATTCACATGGAAGCTTCTTCCCTAGTGATGGAAAGTGCTGCACATCTTACTGGAAGAGAAAAAAAATGCCAACTTGCTGAGCTGTGAATTCTTTGGGCCATACTAATGACTGGTTTAGCAAGAGATGCTCACCTAGCCCCTTAGTAAGCAATGTTATTCTTCAGCCTGCTATTTAAACCCACTAAAAATCATACATCACAGGGTTGTTGTTAAACACAAAGATTTACCTTGTTTTGTTTGCTAATGCTTATATAGCAGCAGCACTAACATGTGGACGCTTATTTTAGTCAACACATGTATTTACCTGTAATTCAGCTACTATGGCTGATACCTACAGTATCTCAACATCAATCTCCACTGCTCAGCAACCTACACACAATCTGCTGTTTTCTCTGTCTATATCAGATGAGGACTTTGTAATCAGATTTTCTAACTTTTCTGACCATCCACATTATTTTTTCCATCATTGGTGAAATGTGGGGACATGTTTTAAACAAATTCTGACTGCCTTGTCAACCCCAATCACATTGATACTTACCAATGTCTTCAGTTATATTACAAGCCATTAGTTTAGGTCAAATCAATTATAGATTCAGACAGCGAGGCAACTATTTGTTTACAGAAAGACTCTCTAGATGCATATCTGTTAACTTATGAGAGGAATTTAAAATTAATAATAACCATAATAAAAACCATTTTTAGTCATGTAAATTCTATTGAGAGGAAATTTGAGGGTCCAGAGCATTTTATTTTAGAGTAAAAATTGGGCACCTGTGATTATGGACATATTAACAACTTTCCAAACTCTGTACATTGTTAGTGTTTTACATGTTATTTATTCATTTGTGTGTATATTCATGTGGTATGTATGTGAAAATCAGAGGACAACTTGTGGTAGTTGCTTATCTCCTACATAATGTGCTTTAATGTGGTATCAAACACAAGTGGTCAGGTTTGAAAGCAAGTGCCCCTATCCATTCAGCCTCTCACTGGCCCTGTCTGTTACAACTGCCCTTAGAAGACATACTGTTAATATATTATGTTCCAGTATCTGGCTAGTTAAATATTATGTTTCATTAACTGGCAAAAGAAAGGATCACATAGAACATTGAGAAATCAATACTATCATTTTGTAATCACTAAATCCTTTGAAAATACCATACATTAGTTTAAAATTTTATGTGCAATTTAAGTGGTATAACTATTTAGGTTAATAAATTAATATGAATACTGTTCAATCCAATAAAAAAAACTTATAAAAATGAATTTAGTAGCTGTGATGACAGGCTTTGCCAGCTTAGCACTACCTGGCTCTACCTGGGAAGAAAATCTAAACAAGAGTTTGCTTACATTGGGTTACTCAATGGTCATGTTTGTGGGAGAGTGACTTATGCGAAAGGCATGGCCTGTTATAGGTGGCACCATCCCCATTTAAGATATCTTAAACTGTGTAAGAGGGCAGAAATCAAACAGAGTACAAGCAAGCAAACAAATGTGTGGGCTCAATTTTCTTAACAAATATATGTTATTACAAACTTATTAATAAAGCATACTTCACATATAACTCGACTAACCTAAACAATAGGAAAAGAAGATTAAAGAACACAATAACAAAACTGTAAGGATATCAGTTCCAAGAAACGATCCTCCTGGCATAATCAGCAGGATTGTTTTTGGCTGGAACCTGGAGTAACCAGAACCAGGAACCTCAGCAGGAGCCCAGAAACCCGAAACCTTCTCTCGAGTGGTTCTCTCTAGGAGTGTCTGGAAGTGGCAGTGAACACCCCAAACTATCCAAATCTCCAAAACCACTGCCTCTTGTATTTGGCTCACTTATATATCTCCTCCCAGCATCTGTTCACAGATCTTTTCAGCTGCCAACAATCAAGCTCCAGCACGAGGTGGTTTGTCTCCTAGTAGATTAACATCACCTGTTCTCTCACAAGACCTTTCCACATCCCACACTTGGGATCATAACAAAAACAGGTTTATCTCTCCTTCACAAATGAGTGTGTATACATTCATTTTCACACTTCTGATTGTGGATGTCATATTAGCTTCATATTAGCTATTTGAAGTTTCTGACTTGATTTTCCCCTAGTGATGGGCTGAAACAATAAGTGAAGATAAATTCTTTCTCTTCTAAATTGATCTTTGTTATGGTATTTGTTCACATCAACAGAAATGAGGAAAATTGTGTTTAAAACCATAGGAAGTGCCATATCCTATTACAAATACTATGACTGTTTACTTAAGATTCCAAATACCTTATGATGTAATAAATTTGTCTAAAGAATTCAGCAATTCAATGAATTAGAGTAGGTGATCTTTATAACCTTTTCTAAGGACTTGGCACAGTATTTAAATTATAAGATATTTTAGTAAAAGAAAGAAAGAAAGAAGCTAACAAAAAAGCTTCTTATGGAGTTGGCTTCAAATGTAGCAAAGCAGCCACTGGGGGAAATGTCCTCATTTCTACCACAGACAGAATTCTGCCGAAAAATGGGCAAGTTTAGATACAGGCAGAGTCGACGGCCAAACTCTTCCAAGACAGGGTAGGCAAGCCCTCAATAGTTCCTGCCTTGCAATTATGTCTGTCAGACATATTGGGCCAGAAGGCTGAAGATGATGCTCCAACATTATAGAGAGTTTTGGGTGACTGTTCAGACAGCAAACTGTCTCTGTCATTTTTTTCACTTTGGAAGCTGCTAACCTGCACTTCCTGTTTACTCAGGTAATTAACTTTAATCCTTCTCAAGTCTCTGATGGAGTCGAAGACCAGATTGTTTAGTTTTATAATTAAGCTTAGTTGTTTAAGGGCTAAGATAATTTTAGGTCTAGATAGATGTTTTAAGTTGATATAGGAGATATGACAGATATTGATTTACATTCAGAATTTTAAATTCACCAAGACAGGAAAGATGTTTTCTTCAAGGGTGCCAAATACAAATAGCCAAAACACTATGAATGTAATATTAATATAATTGCTGATTTTTGTGGTTCTTTTTATATATGTAGTTTATTTTATGTATGTGTAATAATATAAATGTGTATATAAAAATTAAAAATATTTTAAAAAGAGAAACAAGCAAAGAAAGACAATACAAATAAATCTGATTTGGCTGATGCATTTTGTTGCTTTTCCATTTTAAACTATTATTTTATAGCATTATCACTGTGATTTTTGTTTATTTAAAATCTATCCGCTATTAACACTTATTTGGAATAAAATGAACATTTAAGAGAAATGAAAACAAAAGGATATGCATATCAGACTTACAATCTGCAAAATTTTCTTCCTGGAACACTAGAAAGTTATATACTTTTACATGTAACAAATGTGATCAGGAAGCTTAGCAAAACCACAAAGACACTTTTTAAAATTCTGATTTGTGGTTCTTCTCTCACCCTGTCCATTATCTTGTGATTTTTCTCCATGTGTGTGAAGCATCCTTCTGAGGACTGCTCCTTTACAGAGCCGAGAATAAATTGGATGCCAAGTTTATTCACTTGTTCCTGATTTATTTCCTATAATTCACAGTATCCAGAAATTCAGCAAGTTGGTGACTGTCAAGAACAACTAGGCCTTTTCTAGATTTTATATTTTGCATGTTCCTTCTGTTTCTAGATTTTATATTTTGCATGTTCCTTCTGTTTCTAGATTTTATATTTTGCATGTACCTTCTGTTCCTTTAGCACTGATGAAGTAATTTCAGTCTACTTCAGACCTTTCCCTTGATGTTATATCTCTGAAAGCATCATGTCTCACTGTCCTGCGGCCAGACAGCTGGATTGGATAATGCAATTTCTTATTGTAAGTATAATGAGCCAAATCCTTGTATAACATCCTCAGGACTCCCTCACCAATATTTGTGTTAGTAGAGTTATAGAAAACAGAATTCTGGAGATTCTTACTTGAAAGTTCTCTTATCTGAATATTTATATACTCATCCAACTATTGCTGAAAGCGTATTGAAGATATTATTTAACTGTGCTTTCTGAAAGAGCATGGGCCTGGAAGGATGGCATTTATCATTCAGGTGAGTTCATTCCATATAAAATACTTGTAACCAGATAAATGCTTGATGGGTGTGGTTGCCCACCTGTAATTCTAAACTATGAAGGCGACAGCAGGGAGCTATGTGGAGCAAGGTGACTGCATAGAGTAATAATATCAGAAAGATCTGGTTTTGATTAAAGACTCTGACTCAAAAAAGAAAGAAAAAAGAAATGTAGGAAGGAAGGAAGGATAGATGGATGGATAGAGGGGATGGATGGATGGATGGTAAAAGGAAGAGAGAGAGGATGGTAAAAGAAAGAGGGACAGCTCTCAACCTTGGGTCTCCACATGCATGTTAACATATGCAAACTCACAAACATGAACAAGAAGAAAAGAAAAAGATTATCTCGATTTCCGTATGTTTGGAGTTAATGAGGATACAGCAAAAGTGGGGAATTTAGTGGAGCTCAAAAGCTAAGCCATGTGAGAAAAGAGTTTGAAGAGTGAAGAGTTGGAATTCAGAGATATAATTTCAGAGATAAAAAAGATCTAAGAAGGGAAATTACAACAGAAATGTATACTGTGTTCCCTGGAGCCTTGCTAAATAGTAATACTGCAAAAACATGAAATTAACAAATGAAAGAGTTCAGGGAAAGAATGACAAGAAAACTGTGGGATGGAAGGATCCAAGAACTCATACACAATAGGGTGAGGATTAAAACTGAGACAGAAATGGGGCATGTATTTGTTATATCACAGGGTTAGAACTTACTACAATATCAGTCTAGTTATCATTAAGGCAGAGGTTAGACCCATTATGTTAGTTTTCTGCTTCTACTAGAGATTAGGTGTCATAAACAATGCAAATTGTTTCTCTCTGTACACATCAGATGTAAATGATCAAAATCCAACTGCCAAGAAGTTTGGTTCCCTGTGAGTTCTTTGTCGATGACTTGCAAGTGGCCTCCTTCTTTGCATGACCCTGAAAAGCTTGTCTTTGGCCTTACTCTCATTTCCCCACAGTCTTTCTCTAGTGAGGACACTACAGATTGGATTAGAATCTGTCCTCAGAACCTTTCAACTCAATTATGAACCTTGCCTCCAACATAGTACTATTCTGAGGTACTTAAACTTATGGAATAATATACAAATTTGAGGAGACATACACTCCTCAAAATAAGCACTAAAACCATTAAGTTAACTTTTCATAAAAGTAAATAAACCACAGAAAGTTGAATACACATCTAGGAGAGCAAGAGCTCCAACACTGGATGATGTCACACCCTCCGTGTTTACTGGTTGTTTGGGTGGATTAGCTATGCAAAAATAATTTGGGAAAGTGATCTATAAAAGAAACAGAACAATGTACATGCATGTAGACTTTCTATCAAAGCCTCAAGACAGTGTTTTGAGCCTCAATTCAGGCCAGTGTAACATAAAAATAATGAGGCAAGAAATAAAATATGAAAAAATTTAGAGATAAAATTGTACAAAAATTTAGAAAAGTTTTCTTAGTGAAAAATCACGTTTACTGTGCATACAGAGAATGAGCTGAGATGAGGCACACAGATAACAGCAGAGGAAGGGGTGTTGGAGTCTTAATTAATGAATGTGTGAGTTTCATTAATGCTTCTTTTACAAGTGTTGCAGTCTATGGGGGTGATCTTAACTGAGAGCCCTAACTTTGGGGGTTATGGGACTTCCAGTGGATGGAGAGTCTCACCAACCAACACATAACCCTTCCACCCAAAACTTGCCTTGCCTACAAGAAGTGCAACAATAAAGATGGAGCAGAGATTGAGAGACTAGCACACCAATGACTGGCCTAGCTTGAGAGCCACCACATGGGAGATAGTCAACCCTTGACACTATTAATGATACTCTGCTATGCTTGCAGACAGGAGCCTAAGATAACTGTCTTCTCCCTGGCGTCGTCCAGCTGCTGATGGGAACAGATGCAGAGACCCACAGACAAATAGGCTGAGCTCCAGAAGTTTTGTGGAGGAGTTGGAAGAAGGATTGAGGGAGCCTGAAGGGTCAAGGAAACCACAAGAAGACCCACAGTGTCAACTAGTCTGCAGCCATTGGGGCTGACAGAGAGTAAACCACCAACCAAAAAAAGCTTGTATAGGCCAGATCTAGACCCCCTACACATATGTAACCGATGCACAGCATAGTCATCATGAAAGTCTCCTAACAACAGGAGTAGGGGCTACGTCTGACATGGTTGACTGCCTTTGGATCTCTTTCTGCTAGCAAGGCTGCTTCTCTGGCTTCAGTGGGAGGAGATATGATTAGTTCTCCTGTAACTTGAGATACCAGGGTGGATTGGTACCCCTTGGGGTGCTCTGAGGAGAGAAAAGAAAAGGAAGAAATGGAAGAGGTGTGTGAGGGCAGGACCAGGAGGGGAGGAGGGGGGGGCTGGAGTCTGGCTTTAAGATGATTAAATATTTTTAAAAAGATCAAAGAGAATATCATATGCAAGTTTTAAGTGAATAAATAGTAGGAAATAATATAGTACATTTAAAGAATAATGTGAAAATAATGTAAAAATGGTTTAGAATACAGATTTCTTGAGATACATGTAACTAGAACGTTATACAGAAAACATAAAAAGAAACCCAAGCATTGGTGATGACCAATGTAAACAATGAATAACTCACACGTTTTCATCAAGAAATAAAATGTTCAGCAGCTCTTATTGCTGTACGTAGATCACATGCCCCCGGTGAGGTGCCTTATCATGCCACAGAGAAAGAGGATGCAAGCAGTACTGATGAGACTTGATGGGTTTGGGCCAGTTGGTAGGGGAGAAGGGCTTCCCCTCCCTGAGGACTAGGGAACAGGAATGGGGAGAGGGAGAGAGGCTGAGACCCGAAGGAGATGAAGGAGGGTCCTACAACTGGGATATAAAGTGAATAAATATTTTAAATATATTTAAATTAAATTAAAAAACATTGAACAGTACATGAATAAATGTATGCAATTTACTTCCATTTAGAAGAAGAAGAAGAAGAAGAAGAAGAAGAAGAAGAAGAAGAAGAAGAAGAAGAAGAAGGAAGAAGAAGAAGAAGGGAGAAGAAGAAGAAAAAAAAGAAGAAGAAGGGAGAAGAAGAAGAAGGAAGAAGAAGAAGGAAGAAGAAGAAGAAGAAGGAAGAAGAAGAAGAAGAAGAAGAAGAAGAAGAAGAAGAAGAAGAAGAAGAAGAGAAGAAGGAAGAAGAAGAAAAGCTATTTCTGTGCTTGAGAGACAGACAACTAAAACATGGGATGAAAGGCATGGTATTCTTCACTCATAGCATTATTAAGGACTAAAATAGCCCATGGAGATTGTGCGAGACTAGAGAGCTTCTTCCACTTTCTGTGTGTAGGGTTAAAATTGAGTTCTAAATGGGTAGGCTGTAGAATAAGGCCATAGACCAACCTTCAGGAAATATATTAGAAATGTTAAATATTTATTATGCTTCTTATTTTTTCTTTCCTTCAGAACGCCACCAGAGCATTTGAGATGGAACACATGTCTCACGACTAGAGAGTGGACTTTGAGTTAATTACCCAAAATTCACTCAAAATGATTAATCAAAGATGGAGAGGTGACACAATCAGAACAAAGCACAAGTACAGGTAATAGAAACACATGGAGGTTAGTTTTTATTAAACTTTAACTTGAAGTAGAAAAATATTTTGAACCTGAATTTGACCATTTCTGTAAACATTAATTTCTAGTTTGAGGTTTTACTTATAATAGAAAATATTATATGTTATAATGTTATAAGATTATATGTTTAGTAAAGAAAACCAAATTTATTCAATGTCAGATTGAATAATTTTAATCATGTCTTATTTTGTATACCTTAATATTTACACAATTTTATAAAATGTATATGGTATAACTCAGAATATCATATTTACAATAGAGAAAGTAATAATGTGTATTAGTTAGAATCACGATGTTTTAAAATCACAAATATTAAAAAGATACAAGGCTGGGTATGTTGGCACATGCCTTTAATCCCAGCACTTGGGAAGCAGAGGCAGGTGGATTGCTGTGAGTTCGAGACCAGCCTGGTCTACAAAGGGAATCCAGGACAGCCAAGGCTACACAGAGAAACCCTGTCTCAAAAACCAAACAAACAAACAAACAAAACAAAAGGATACAGTGAATACGTGTTTCTACAACTCTGTGTGCTGGAAGTGTAAAAAGAAGTGAGATGAAACCACTTATTTTAGAAATGTAAAGTCACATCCTAATGGCTAAGAGAAGCATCTCAGACATGTGAAAATGCATGAGATTTATTTTTATGCATTTAGTCAAGAGCCTTCACTCCAGCCTTTATTTTGAAGCTTGTCTAAACATTAGATCAAAAATATTTTCCCAAAGCAGAGCAACCTTTTAGATGTGATATTTGCATTCCATAGGAGATTAGTGCAGAAGCCTTGGGATTTTCTGAGTGTTTTGTCAAGAATGTTTTGAAGGGCCCAGTGTACACTCACTGTATTCCAGGTGACATATCTTGAGCTCTGTCATAAATTAAAAGTACATTATTCCCATACAATTAAACATCACAAACATGTCCACATTATAATGATGCATTAAGTGAACCCACATGGACAGTTTACCTTGAGACCAGAAAGAATAAGGTGAAAATGTATCACAATATCAAAATTAATGCTGCTTTTTACCTCCCCAGAGAGTACAAGGACTGTCCTTCTCAAAACACTGGAAAACATTTTTATAGTATCATGTCAGCATTATGCATTAAATTGTAATTAATAAATAGTGATGAGGTTATAATGAATGCTATCTCAGTGTTAATGGATATATTGAATCAGGGACAACTGCAGTCTACAAATGTATCTTTCACTTTCACTCAAGCTTGTAAGGCACCAAGGCTGTTTTTATGGGACAGTAAATGCAAAGTCAGTATAAATAGCATCTTTTAATTTTAGATTATTTTATTATATTACTATTAAGACTATCCCACATAAAATAATAGTTAATCTTAATTTAATATTTTATTTTGTTCTTAAGGGTTTATAGAATATAAATTTCACTGGTAATGAGTGTGTCACTTAGAGCTAATGTTTTAAATGTTGTGCTTATTTAACCACAAATCAAATAGAAAAATACAGATTTCTATGATGAATTAATTCCTCTGTCTCCTTTTGTTTGCTTAGGAACCAAATCTCTATCAACCACCACAAAACACTGATAGGAATAACATTTAGCAAAGAAAACTGGGTAAGGACAAACACGGGCAAGTTTTGAGTTTATGCACTGTTTTTCTTTCTGTAGAGTTATACTGTTTGGTACATTAGTTTGTTATTTATTTAAAGATAAACAGATGGTGGGATCATGAACTGTATATTTTATCACATTAATTTTCCAATATAAAATTTTTCTTAAACTTATATTAGAAATGAAGTTTCTTTGCTAATGAAGACTGACTTAAAGTGTCGATAACCTACATGAACACAAAATGACTTGACTATTATTCTGTCGTGGATAATATGCAATTATAAGCAAAATATTGTTTGAGTGCCTCACTAAGACTCTAATACCCACAAGAGCAAAGTGCACCTCTGAAATCTGAGTCTAAATAAGCAGATTCCACTTTAGGCACAAAACTATAATTGTTCCTTTCATAGAATAGCAATCTGGAAACAGAACAGCTGTTATGTATTTTACTTCCATTCCCAGTAACAGTTCTGTCATTCCCAATAACTATAATAGAAGGGTGATTTGTATGAATGAAATACGTTAAAATATCTATCTATATATTATACATAATAAAAATATATATCTTTCTGGGAACTATTGAAGGACTTCACTTCAATATACTTGTTGAATAATGGCATTAATCTGTATATAGCAGTTTTATCTTCCTTATTCTTGTTATAAACTATCAAAAGACAAGAGGAAGAAAACAAACAAAACCTGTATAATTGTCACTAATTCCTAAAGGGACATTGAAATATCCCTGTTCTGAGGACATAAAGGCCCTGCAATGAGGGAGCAAACAGTGGTTCTGCCCACACAAAGGCTTGAGCTTCGTACTTTGAATGGAGTACAGTGGCATATTTTAACAAGGAACATGTTGCTGTGTTAACATAAAGTGTTAAGGACAGAATGAAATTGCTCAGTATTGTGTTGTATAGCTTTATAGACAAATATAAAAGAGTCTCATCTATTTTGTGAAAGCTGGGTTAGGAAATAAGCTATGAGAAACAAACACAGTTTTATAGAAATTTTTACACAGTTGGAGAGAACTGGCATTTCTTTTGTGATTGGTTGTCAATTGCAAATAGCTTCTGGGTTTGGGGAGGTGGCTATGTCCTCTTCTCTCAGTGCTGGGATCCCATATGGCATACACCTGTGCAAGCCCTCTGCACATTACCTCAGTTTCTGCATTTCATATGTGTATCGGTCCTGCTTGGCTTGTTTACTTTTATTTCCCATCTCCTCTAGATCTTAGTCTTTTTGTCTCCTGTTCCTTGAGGTTCGCTAAGTCCTGAGGGGAGAGATTTGATGAAGATCTCATTTACTATTGAATATTGCAATTTCTCTCTTGCTCTCTGCACATTGCCTAGCTAACGGTATATGTTTTCTCCTATTGCAGAAAGAAGCTTCTCTGACGATGGCTGAGCAAAAACTGATCTAACAGTAGCAGAATACTATGCTTTATTAGTCGTCATTTTATGCCTATGCTTCTTTAATGGAAGACTTATTTGGTTTTCCCTAGGTTTGTAGTCTATTTGGTTTCCAGTTCTTGGCCAACAAACATGTGGAGTTATGCTTACCGCTCTCCCTTGGTAGTGTGCTGAGCACCTCCATGTACCATGGGCACTAGTCCATAGGGGTGAAGGATCTGGACAAGCACTATCTCTTTTGTATTCAGCGGGCTGTGTAAATATTGTCCTCAGGGCACTACCAGTGTGTGGAGAGCAGAGAACAGCCTTGGCAGTAGTCTTAATTGTTTGTGAGTCCCTATAGCACAGAAACTAAAAAAAACTATTAATAAATGGGCCTCATGAAACTGATGTGCTTCTGTACAGCAAAGGACATCATCACTCAGACAAAACAGTAGGATATGGCACAGAAAAAAGTAACATATATACATACATACATATATATACATATATGAAGAACTAGAAAAGAATCATTCTGTATAAGGTAATCCACACCTGGAAATACAAATAAAGTATATATTTGCTCTAATGTGAATGATAACTTTTAAGTCTTTGGTAAGCAAGCTACAATTTGTATAACCAAAGAGGTTAGGTATACAATAAGGGAATAGGTGGAGGGATATATATCTTTAGGGATGTGAAATGGAGTAAATAGTTTTGAATGAGTCGGGGCAGGAAGCAAAGTGTGAAATGAGGAATGAGAAGAAAGAGAAGGGAGAGGGAGCTTCTAGTATGTCTGTGGTCATCTCTTTCATTAGGTTGGGGAAATTATCCTCTATGATTTTGGGAACAGTAGGAAATAGAATGAAAATCAGTGGGGGAACAACTCTGAGATGAGACAGAATTCTGGGTATCTATGGGGTGACCCTAGCTGAGACTTCTACAGTGGGGCGTATGGAGCCTGAGGAGGCCACCTCCTGTTGCCAGGCTGTGAAAGAGGAAGACAGAGATCAGCACACTCACAAAGCCTTCAGCCCAGATTTTGTCCTGCCTAAAAGCAATGCAGGGATAGAGCAGATATTGAGAGAATGGCCAACCAATAACTAGCCAAACCTGAGACCCACCTTATGGGAGAGGGTCAACCCTTAACACTATTGATGATCTTCTGCTATATCTGCAGAAAGGAGCCTGAAATAACTGCTTTATGAGAGGATTCATGCAGCAGCTGATGGAAACAGATGTAGAGACCCACAGCCAAACAATAGGCTTAACTCGGGGAGATTTGTGGGGGAGTAGGAAGAAGATTTGATGGAGCCTGGGAAGTCTAGGATACCACAAGAAGTCCTACAGAGTAAACTAACTAACCTAGGCCCACAGGGGCTCACAGAGAATGAAGCACCAACCAAAGAGCTGGTATGGACTGGACCTAGACCCCTACACATATATGGCCACCGTGCAACATGGCCATCATGCAGGTTCCCTAACAAGGGGAGTAGATGCTATCTCTGACTCTGTTGCCTGCCTTTGAATTCATTTCCTCTATATTGGATACCTTATTTCACTTCACTAGAATAGGATGTGCCTAGTCCTGCTAGACTTGATGCACCAGGGCTGGTTGGTACCCATGGGGGACCCTCCCCTTCTCTGAGGATAAGGAAAAAGTGAAATAAAGAGAGAGTGTGAAGGTGAGACTGGGAAGAAAAGATGGAGAGGGCCTGTGACCAGGCTGCAAAAAGAATTTTAAATTTTTTAAATGAAAGTTTAAAAACAAACAAATAAATAATGCTACTTTGTACCTGAAGTTCTCATTTTATTTAGCATTCTCTTCCAAGTAAATTGATCTAATTTACTTATGATTTTATTTTATGTTGTTGCATGATTTAGTTTGAAATGTTTAGTTTGCAGAGCTAAAAGTGATAAAAGAAAGTGTTCAATATTTATATACACTATCCGAATGCAGAGGAATCTTTAACCAAATTATCAAAAAGCTTCTTTAATAATCTTAAGGCATCAATGAATTACAAGTAAGAACTTCATATTTACTCAACATAATACTTGACTTTTAGCTAATACAATACCAAAACTAAAGGAGTTCAAACAGATAAAAATTGGAAAGATACAGTTCTTTACAGACCTTGAAAGAACAATAATACTTAATTTCATCTGGAAAATAAAGAACCCATGATATCTAAAGCAATCTTGTAAAATAAAAGAACTTCTGGAGGTATCACCACCCATGAATTCAAGCTGTGCTACAAAGCAAATGAAATAAAAACCCACATGGTATTGGCATAATAACAGACAGGTAGGCCAATGGAATTGAACTGGAGACCCAGAAATGAGCTCATACACCCCTGGATACCTGATTCTTGACACAGAAGCCAAAACAATACAATGGAAGAAAGGACCATCTTGAGCAAATTGTGCTGGTCTCACTGTATGTCTGCATGTAGAAGCACACAACTAGATCCATATCTATCATCCTGCACAAAATTCGAGTCCAAGGGAATTAAAACCATAAACACTAAATCTTATTGAAGAGAAAGTGGGGAATAAACTTGAGTGTTTGGCACAGAAGACAACTTCTTGAACAGAACACCAACAGCTCAGGCACTAAGATCAATAATTTAAAAACTAGAACCTCTTGAAACTGACACAATCAGGACACAATCAAAAATTTAAAATTGGCTATTAACAGAATGAGAAAAGACCTCCCCCACCCTACAAATGACAGACGGCTGATATCCAAAATATATAAAGAACTCAAGAATCTAGACATCAAAAAACCAAATACTTCAATTGAAAAACTGGGTACAGATCTAAAAAGAGACTTCTCAACAGAGGAATATAATGGCCAAGAAGCACTTAAAGAAATGTCCAGCCCTTGTGGGCACACAGAAGAAGGGGATGTAGGCCACCCTGATGAGACCTAATAGGCTGTCAGAGGCCAAGGGGAGGGGAATGGTGCAGAGAATGAGAGAGGGTGGGAATGGAAAGATAAGAGAGAGGGAAGCGATAGACATGTAATATGAATACATTATAATAAATAGGAACATTATAGAAAAGAACTGTCCCTCCACCTTAGCCATCAGGGAAATGTGAATCAAATTGACTCTGAGATTCTATCTTATACCCTTCAGAATTACTAAGATCAAAACTCAAGTGACAGCTCATGATGGTAAAGACATGGAGCAAGAAAAACATTCCTCCATTGTTGGTAGGAGTGCAAACTGTACAATCACTGTGGAAATAAATCTAGTGGTTTGCCAGAAAATTGAATAGATCTACCTCAAGACTCAGTTATATAACTCCTGGGCAAAAGGTGCTCAAAAGATGCCCCACCACACTACAATGAAACTTGATCAACTATGTTCGTAGAAGCTTTACTCATTCTAGAAAGAAACTGGAAAGAACCTAGATGTCCCTCAAGCAAAGAATGGATGAAGAAAATGGATGTGGTACAATTATACATGAAGTATTATTTAGCTCTTAAAAACAATAACATCACGAAATTTGCAGGAAGATGAATAGGAACTATAAAAGGTGCTCCCAAGTGAGGTAACCCAGACCCAGAAAGACAAATGTCATATGTATTCACTTGTAAGTGAATATATTCCTTAAAGTAAAGGAATGGTGTCTACAATCCATAGACACAAACAAGGTAAATAGCAAGGAGGGCTCAAGTTGGGAGGCATGCATTTCATTGAGAAGGGGAAATAGAATAGACATCATGGCTGAGGGAAGGATGAGAGCAGCTGAGGATGGGAAAGGGAATAGTAGGGATCAGGTGGGGGAGACAGATGAGAAAGTACTGGGAGAGACAACTTAGGGGCATCTCTGGGACGAGCTAGAAATCTACAGCAGTAGAAACTCCCAAGAATCTATTAGGGTGGTCCTATCTAAGTCTCTGAGCAATAGGGAATATGGAGCCTAAACCCGCCATCTCCTGTAACCAGGCAAGATTTCCAGTGTAGGAATTGGGACATCAACTCAGTCCCCAAACCTGCGACCTTAAATTTGTCCTGCCTACAAGAAGTGCAGAGTAAAGACAGAGCAGAATTGAGGGAATGGGCAACCATTCCAGCTTTAGACTCACTACATAAGAAGGAGCCTCCCCCTGACACTGTTTATGATATTCTGCAACAATTGCAGAGAGTATCCTGGCATAAGTGGCATCACAGAGAATTCACCTAGCAAATGATGAAAGCAGATGCAGAGAACCACTGCCAAACATCAGCAGAGCTTAGGGAATCCTGCAGGAGATGCTGAAGAAGGGTTATAAGAGTCAGAGAAGTCAAAGATACTACAAGAAAATCTGAAGAATTAACGAACCTTACCCCGCAGGGCCCACAGAGACTGTACTGCCAACCAGGGAACATGCCCGTGACTGACTTAGGCCCTCTGCATTTATCTACCAGTTTTAAAGCTTGGTCTTCACTTGGGATTCCTAATAATGGCAATAGGGGCTGTCTCTCTCTGTTGCCTGCCTTGTGGACCAGTTTCCCTCAATATGAGAAGATATGCCCAGGCTCTGTAACTGGATATGCCAAGACTGACAAATATCCAGGGAGGCCTCCACTTTTCTGAAGAGAAAGAAAGGAGGTAGTGGTGTGTGACCTGCAGGAGAGGAGGAAGAGGAAATTATGTTTGGGATGTAAAATAAATAAATAAATAAATAATCATTTTTAAAACCTATTTTATATCCAAATATTTGTGATGCTTAATCTTGGGCAGAGAAACTTCTTATTTCAATATCCTTTGGTTAATGCAGAGAACCATAACTCTTTAAAGTTCTGATAATAAGTGTCTCTGAGTGTTTAGTAACAGACGCAACATTATATTATCATACATAAACTCATGAGTAGAAGAAGAAGAAAAAGAAGAAGAAAAATGGAAGGAAGAAGGAAGAAGAAGAAGTACAGAGGGAGAGAGAGAGAGAGAGAGAGAGAGAGAGAGAGAGAGAGAGAGAGAGAGAGAGAGAGAGAGAGAAGAGGAATAAAAGAACCAGTGGATGAGAACAAGTATTTGAAATGTTATCCTCCGGACATATTATTGCTGCTACACAGATCTTCATAAAGACATTTTGACTGTTAGTTTTTTGTGATTGATAGTTGTTTCTGTTGTAATAATTAAACTGTGCACATGTTTTTGCTTAAACAGAAAGAGGAAAGATGTAGAGAAATTATAATCTAGCAAAATGGCTGCTTTGGCAAGAGATCACATCCAAAGACCTAGGTCTGTGTGATCCAGCTAAAATACAGACGTGACTTTGGTACACATATTTATTTATTTATTTATTTATTTATTTATTTATTTATTTATTTATTTATTTATATTTTATCAATTTATTCAGATTTCAACTAAATTGTTATCCCATCACTTATATCCTCCCATTCCTCCCTCCCTCCCGCTTTCACCCTATTCCCCTCCCTTAGGTCTAAGACCAAGGGGGGACCTCCTCCACTGCTATACAGTCATAGGCTACCAAGTCTCATCTTGGTAGCCTGCTTATTATTTCTTTGAGCGCCATCAGACCTACAAGAAGAACATCTTGACGGGTGGATCAGGGCCCAGGGAAATCTGCTCAAACTATTGCACTAACCAAGGACAATCCAAGTATTAAACATCGAACCCCTATTCTGATCTACCCAATGGACAAGACATTCTCCACAGTTATGTGGACAGCAGGGACTGACTCTGACATGAACTCTGGTACACACTTTTGATCCCTCTGGCTGGAATATAGACAAGACACACATTCCTCTGGCTGGAATTTAATATACACCTTTAATCTCAAACAATGATGTCCAGTTGAGAGACAGATAAAGTGATGCATCAGAGAAAGATTTGACAGAATGAGTCAGAGATAGGATATGCTCAGCTCTCATGAGAACTTAAGGGCAGTCTATAGAGAGAGCAAAAGGGAGTTTGTGGAGAGAGTATAGTAGCGTTCCGGGGTACAGTAAAGTTCAGTGCAGATCAGTGCAGTTCAGCTGAATGCAGTTGAGTTTATGCAGTCAAGTTCCCCAAGTTCAGAGGCAGTTTTTTCAACTCTGTTTGGGGCAAACATGATTATTACACTGGCTGTAATTTTATCTGCAAATATTTGAAGGCTGGGGATATTTAATTTCCTAATACAAATATCAAAGCAAAGAGGCACTTGGTAGCACATGGAAATAATAAGGATTCTGGTGAAAGAAGGTCATATCTCATATCCATGTTTAAATGTGGCAGCATCAATTAGAGTCAGTGAAATATATATATATATATATATATATATATATATATATATATATATATATATATATATATATATATATTGTGTGTGTGTGTGTATGTATTTGAAGACCAAAGAGATATATATTGTCAAGAGAGTGATATGGAGAAAAAAGGAAAGGATTTTATTAAAATATGTTGCATACATTTATGAAAAAATTAAGAATAAATAAAAGAATCATTAACTGTATGTCACCTTAAAGTGTATAATATATAATAAATAGAGTAATAAATGATATTTTTGTATAATGTCAAAATGTCTTAAAATATATGTAGAGCATTCTATATAGATTACAAATATATTTGCAGGAGTGAACAAGGAATGCTTTTAGGTTGACACTGACATCCACTTAAAGAAGATAGAACGTCTCATACTCCAGAACCTTCTCTTGAGCTGTCAGCCCACAAACATTAGGCAGGGTGGGAGTTCACACATTTTCAGCTGAAATAAAATAGTTTGAACATCTTTGACATAACATACACTAGGCATCATTACTCCCTTTATTGGCAAGGAAATCACAGAAGGGTAAAATTTCTGGATAAACATTTCAGGTTAGCAGTGTGGATTTTCAGATATGTTTAAAAATATCCAGTGATAATGGTTAGGACCAGAAAAAAATGTATTATAAAGCATATCCTTAAGAGCAGACTCAAGTGTACTTTCTCCAAAAGAATAGTGTTCAGAGCTATTTGGATTAATATGCATTATACTTACTCCAAGGTTAGGCTGGGGCACCTGGGATGTGGATGGCCAATGAACCAGCTTATCTGTGCTCTGCAGGTTCCGGGAGTAGTATGCCACCTGCAACATAATTATCACTGTACTCACATGTAGGCAGTGCTATGGGAGCTAAAGCTATTTTTTTTTTTTTTGCTTTCCCCCCATAATTTCCCACAGAGAAATGTAAGGGAGTACATCCTATTTTTAAAACAACATTGTTTCCCTGTAGTTAGGCAGTAAAATGCACTCATAATTCAGAAATAGCTAATGTACCCTTCACCAGGAAATGGGACAGTTATTGCCTATAGGAAGGGGAAAGGACAAAATTAAATGTAGGTATCAGGAGAGGCCTTTTCTACTTCGTTAATTAAATTCCTTTGACGCCTTTCTGAATGAAATTCACTCATTCAACATTATGATCACTCGGAAAATTTTCATCTGCTTCTATACAATGAATGAAAGGCTCAGCTTAAAAATTAGTCAGGAGACGGGAAAAATCTTGACTCAGTATTTATACATTTGGGGAAAACGTGTGTGTGTGTGTGTGTGTGTGTGTGTGTTTGTGTGTGTGTGTGTGTGTGTGTGTGTGCACATGCACGCACATGCTCATGCATGCATGTGCACTTAAAACAGATATTAAATGCTGGGTGTGATGACATGTGCCTTTAATCTCATGACTAGGTAGGCAGACGCAGGCGGATCGCTGTGAATTCTATGCCAGCCTGGTCTACAATGCATGTCTAGGACAGCCAGAGCTAGACAGAGAAACCCTGTCTCGAGAAACCAAAATAATATAATACCACTACTACTACTACTACTAATAATAATAAATAATGCAGAAATTTATATATTATTTGGATATATGGATATATATACATACATATAACCTGTTTTGAGACTGAATTTCAGTATTTTACGTATGTTTTTTAAACAACCCAAAATATTTCCTATATAATATGATAATTGATTGCAAAAAATTTATACCAAATAACTCCTAGATCATAAATTTTTTCAAATGAAAGAGATAAACTGAGAGGATCTGGATAGAAAAGGAAGTCTAGACGAACCAGTAAGAGCAAAGGGAGGGCAAACTCCAATCAGGATATATTGTTTGATAAAAGAATCTATTTTTAATAGAAGGAGAAAAAAAGAATTACTCTCAAGGAGAAAAAATAAATAATACAGTCCTGAACTGTAAGGTGAAAGGGATTATACAATTGTTCTTCATGTTGTGGACCTTCAAACCTAAAGTTGACGCTGGACTACCACACTGGCCCCATTCTAACCTACAAAGCTTTTAAGGCACAGAATTTCTAATTCACCTAGAATTAAGATACATTCAAAGCATGAGAGAGTCCTGGGACATTGCTCTTGCCACAAGAAATCATGAGAAAGAAAACATATATACTCCGGGATGAATATATACATCCAACTGACAATCAGGATTCAGGCCTACACCACAAATAAATTGTATCAGCTAGCAAGATCAATGGTTTAGGATGCATACACTTCTCCAGAAGCTCCAGAAAGCAGCTGGCTTCAGCTTCTGAAATTGAAAATCTCCATAAACTCCTTACATAGATGTAAAGGGTGAGTCAGGTTAGCGGTGTGCACCTGTCCTGGGGGCAGATGTGCTTGCCTGTGGGTTAGCGGTGTGCACATGTCCTGAGGGCCGATGTGCTTGCCTGTGGGTTAGCGGTGTGCACCTGTCCTGGGGGCAGATGTGCTTGCCTGTGGGTTAGCGGTGTGCACCTGACCTAGGGACAGATGTGCTTGCCTGTGGGTTAGCGGTGTGCACATGTCCTGAGGGCCGATGTGCTTGCCTGTGGGTTAGCGATGTGCACCTGTCCTGGGGGCCGATGTGCTTGCCTGTGGGTTAGCGGTGTGCACCTGTCCTAGGGGCAGATGTGCTTGCCTGTGGGTTAGCGATGTGCACCTGTCCTGGGGGCAGATGTGCTTGCCTGTGGGTTAGCGATGTGCACCTGTCCTGGGGGTAGATGTGCTTGCCTGTGGGTTAGCGGTGTGCACCTGTCCTAGGGGGCAGAAGTGCTTGCCTGTGGGATCTTTCTCATTTGACAGCAGGCACAGATGCATCTGAAGGGCTTCCCAACACCTCAGCGGCACAGGACTTGCCATTTGTGACTGCTTCAAGTTTCCAGTGTAGAGTTGAGTTACTTAAACCTCGACGCACTCTCTGCTCACTCCTCATTCAATTTCCCTCTCCTTTAGAGACAAACCCCTGCATTAACGTCCGCTTGTGATGGCCTTTTCTATGCTGTGTTTCGCCATGATCCTTTTAACTTGTACAGCCAGTTACTCCCTCAAAATATTTTGCAATTGTGATTTGCAACTACTCTCAGCTATGAGAGGATCTACCTGACCAATTTATTAATTTTTCTTTCTCTTTTTGTATGGTGCTTATCCCGGTTTTCTGTGTTCTTAAATTCACGTTTTTCATACATTTTTGAATTTATCTGTGCAAAATTCACTGATCATTTGTAAGAGTCACACACCAGAGTCTCTTTTTAGGAAAAGAAGTTTCGGATTATATTTAAATTATAAAAATTTACTCGAATATATTTTTAATTTGGGGGGATTTTTTTATAATCATTTAGCCCATATACTGAGTCCCTCTTTTGTTTTTAGCAACAGAATGCAAAAACCAAATATATAAACAGAATCTTTGCCAGTATTGTGCTTATATTCTAGTGGTTAGACATAAAAAAGTAAAATGAAAAATACAAAATAAATATACATAAATAAATCTAAAGAAAAATAAAGGTATAACAGTGAACAAAAATGAAATCAGTAGAGAAATCACTATGGTAAAAAATAAGCCATGCTTGCTGCATAGGCCTCTGATGAGACTTTACAGGGAATTTTTAATAAAGCAAAACCACACAACTAGGAATGCCAAGAGATAAAGAATTCAGTATAAAAGAATACAGTATGCTAAATGCAATCTCAGAAATCAATGAGATACTCAGAATAGCAGGAATATAAAAATGCCTTGAAAAACCAGAGAGACATTTTCCATGCTATTCTATTAATTTCAAATTTTTTGAATTTGAAACAATACCTATGACTTACTGAATTTCAGAAAGGTATAGAGACATAACAAGATGAAGCCGATGAATCCTTATAATCCAAAACAAAGTACAGATGAAGAATCTAGAAGAAAAAAAATAGAATACCTCATGCAGGAATCAGAAAAGCTCATCATACAAAAGTCTCAGAGAATTTCTAATTGTTTAACTAGTAAAGAGCATATCTTAAAACAATGAAAATTTTCGGAACATTAAAAACAAACTGGCTGGTTCTTCTGCTCTCAGGACCCCAGTGCCAGCTCTCCCAACTGCCAACGGTGGCAAGGAATGACTGAAGGGAAGAGCGCATCTTTCCCTCATCTTGCCACCATACAGGAGACAAGAGGCAGGGTCAGCTCTCCCCTGCTCAAGGCTTGGGGCTGGCTCACCTGCACTCCCTAGCCCAGCTCTACAGTGTTTCTCAGGAGAGGTGCACAGAGCCCATTATTTTTATGCTATCTAATACTCTTAAAAATAAAAATAACTGAAAACTAACAGGGAATTAATTGCTCTACCTATTTGTGATTTATCTTGGACATTGGAAGCTTTAACACAATAGATTTGGATACTATAACTTCTAAATGTAAAAAAAGAAAACATACACAGTAATTTTGCTCTGTAAGAAATAATAGATAGTAAAAATACGTAAGATCAAAGTCAGATATTATACAATAACTCCAAAATCAGTTGCTTGAATTATTAAATAGACTATCCTTAGCTATATGATTTGAAGATCCAACCAGCTTGATAAAAACATAATTACTAAAACCACCTTAAATAATTTGTTTTGGAAAAATGAGAATGTCTCAATAACCACAATTTAACTGGTATATAATCCTTTTATACATATCAACTCATGTAGTACATTGGCTAACAGCTATTATAGGGTGTGATTCTTGGAGGTAAGTGGAGGACATCTGGGATGTCTTCCAGTCATCCTGGTCTTCTTTCTGATAGCATTTTCAGGAATCCCAGGCTTATCCAGAGAGCTTCACTGAGCTGAAGTGATGGTAATCACAGTTGATGGTGCTTAGTTGGTTGTAAATTTAAGTTTAATGTTCTGAGGATGTGTGAGAGCCATGCAAAAATGAAGACAAATATTTACACAGCATTCCCCATGAACAATAGACAATAGACTGCATAGAAGCACCTGAGATGATCACCAGAAAAGATGCGATGGAGATTGATTTACATTCAGAATTTTAGACACACCAAGACAGGAAAGATGTTTTCTTCAACGTTATAAAATACAAATAGCCAAAACACTAAGAATGTAATGTTTATATAATTCCTGATTCTGTCATAGTTCTTCTTGCTATAGGTAGTTAATTGTATATATGTATAATGATATAAATGCATATGTAAAAAGTGTTTAATTAATTAAAAAAAAAAGAACCGCCATGGATATCAACTGCACTTTTTTTTTTGAGCTACAAACAAGTCAGGATGGTCTACTGTGGTCTACTATGACCATTCAGAAATGCCTGAATCAGTGATGATACCACCCTAAGGAAGTCTTTGGCGCTAAGGCTTCTGAGACCCCACAATAATTATCTTGATAACAGAATTCAAAGCCATCTGTACATTGAACAAGAAACTTTGTTCTCTGTTGAAAATTGGCAACCTATCCTTCAAATAATGCTGACTTCCTAAAGGAAACTTCATACAAACAAGATCAAGTAAGTATGATGCATCCAAGAAGACTGAAAATTTGTTGAAAAACAGATACATACATACACACACACATACATACATACATACATACATACATACATACATACATACACACATACATACATACACACACACATACATACATACATACATACATACATCACATATATACAAACACACACACACACACATATATATATACAAACCAAAAGAAAACAACAAAACAAAACAATAAGATGATACTTTTAAATTGAACTTAAAAGAACATGAAATGGAAAATACCAATAAAGGAGGAAGTTGCTGGGTTTATGATTTTAATGCAGGAATATGAATTCTCAGAATCATAATAAACATGAAAATAGGTATAAAATATTCAAAAAGAAGTAGTAGAAATGACGATTAAGATAACACTGTATCCATGGCCATATGTTTAAGGATCCCAGACTTCTTCTATGTGTCTTCTCCTCAAAGTATATTATTACCTAGATATTCGACAATAGTTTACTAAGAGACAGTTTTGTGAACTTAGGTAAATGCACCCATAATGTTCCTGATAGCTGATTGTTTTCTATAATGCTACCTCAGTGAGATTCATTGTCTTTATTTCATGCTACATTGTTTCCTGATAATGCCCTATCATATACCACATGGTTTTTTCAAATATATTTACTAATGGGCTAATAAAGATGAGCAGAATTTATTCAGGCTCGCAGCTTTTATAAATAAGGTTTTTATAAAAAAATATGTGTACGTATGTTTTTGTATAATTTTAATGTTAATTTGTGAATTAATAGAATAAATGACTAAGTATGGAATATCTCTGATCCAGGATTTGCACATTTCAGATATGTAGTGCATTTACAACACTTTCAAGATAGTTTAAAGTAAATACAGGAGAAAATGTCCTCATTTCTACCACAGACAGAATTCTGCCTAAAAAGTGGACAAACTCTGCATGCAGGCAGAGTTGAAGGCCAAACTCTGCCAAGACAGGGCAAGCAAGTCCTCAATAGTTCCTGCTTCACAAATATGTCTGTCAGAGATATTGTGCCAGAAGCTGAAGAAGATGCTCAAATGTTACAGAGAATTTTAATCCTTCTCAATCTTTGATGGAGTTGAAGACTAGATAGTTTAGTTCTACAATTAAGCTAAGGTGTCTATGGGTTAAGATGCTTTTAGATATAGATAGAAGTTTTAAGGTAATAATGATGAGATATGATAGATATTGATTTACATTCAGGATTTTAGATGCAGCAAGATAGGGAAGATGATTTCTTCAAGGACGCCAAATACAGACAGACAAAACTAAGGATGAAACATTTACATAATTCCTGATTGTGTCATGGTTCTTCTTGCTGTAGGTAGTTTATTGTATATATGTGGAATAATGTATATGTAAAAAAGAATAAATGTTTAATTAATAAAAACATTTCATTCCTCCTCAAGTCTCTGATGCGGTTGGAAACCAGATACTTTAGTCTCACAATAAAAACATTTTAAAATGTCATATTCTGTATGTCTCTGAGGTTTTTGAAGACCTTATCTAACTATTTTACCTTATCTTTTTATAGAATTACATTTATCTATTGCACCTAAGGTGTATATCTTTGTGATAAAAATAGACTAGTAATTGATATTACTATGATTTGATCAAATAACAATTAAATTTATTGTTAAGCTTATTTTACCTATACAGCCTGCAATGGCACTTTCAACGTATTGCAAGTGAATCTTGTATTATAATTGAATTATATGGGTACAATGCCTCATATTAGAGTAGAAATATATATAATATGTATGAATAATAATCTTACATTTGAATTCTATATCACTTTATCTAAATTTAAACTTATTTTGCATCTATATACAAAATTCTACACCAGTGAATTAAAAATAACCTTGTGAGCAACAATCAAGGAATTAATTGTGGGTTATATTCACTAATCTACTTTTGTTCTATCTTCCTGTATATTTCTAAATTCCTCTTCTTTCTTTTCAATCCCTTCTCCAAACCTAAGAATGGATGATAAAGGAAAAGAGAAACGTCCCTGAGGCCAACCTTCTTTTCTCTCTAAATGACACCGATAAAGTACATTTCCATAGGCTTCACATGGTTAAAAATTTTGTGTTTCATTCCATTAGTGTGGAGTATGTATTATAAAGAGGTCATTTGAAATTTTATCAGTGTTGTTATAATTAAAATAGGCTGTTGTACAAGGCATGGAACACAGTGACTAGGAATAAGAAAGTGTGTATTCAAATAGGAAGGAATTAATTTTTTGCTTCAAAATGTATAAATGTGTTTGTAGATAGATGTTATATTGATTTAAGCATTACACAATATGTACATGTATGAAAATCATATACTGTCTCATTTATGTACAAGTATGAGAAACGTATTTTGTATACCATAAATATATAAATATGCATGCTTTTATAAATCAATTAAAATGAATTTACTTTACAACTAATTTGATGATGCATCAGGAACAGGCAGTTGGTATACAAACATGACAAACAATATAATCCTCTGATCCCACAATGAGGATAGAAGCAAATCCTTGATTTGTCCTCTGACCTCCACATTTGCTCTGGCAAGGAAGCATTCATGTACACACACACACACACACACACACACGACAGAGACAGAGACACGACAGAGACAGAGACAGAAACAGAGAGATAATCACACACAATGCATGCACAAAATAATAAAAATTTTAAATGATTTAAATTAATATACATAAATACATTCCTGGACTTGCTTTATAGATCAGGTTGGCCCCGAACTCACAGAGAGTTTGAGAAATTTTTCTAATTACTTTTTTAAAGTAAAAGCACCAATCAAGTAATCTCTTATTTAAAATGTTGAGGATGTATAAAAAAAACAAAAAACAAAAACAAAAAACCAAAACCAAAACAAAACAAAACACTTAATATGCCTTCACTAGCAATTCATTTAAAGCAAATAAGCCATGGAATATTTTCAAGTAGGAAGCTAAACTGCACTAAATTTGAAGAGCTCTTTCCATGATACTTGTAAATTTTTTATTCAATAAATATTTTCTTAAAGGATGTTTTTTAACTCAATAAAACTTTTGTCAAATAACAAGTTACATCAAAGACATTGCAGTTGACAAATTGGAAAATATTACTAGAAGTGCTTTTTAAAACAGACATTAAAGATAAATGATCAACCTATCTATTTCTATTTTTAATATATCTTGTAGGAATGTTTGTATATTTAGGGTGCAGGAATGTATTATATATGTTAGCCTCACCTCTTTACAACATTGGATTGTGTCTTAGACAATTTATTTGAATATTCTAAGAATTTGTTTTTTGTGTCTGCTATCATCCTGAATTATATAAAACTAACTGCTTGAATGATCTAACACTGCATATTCTCCAACATGATAAAATGTCATTAGAAAAATTAGTTTTAATAGTAAAAGTCTTGCTGCTAGCAATATAAAGTTAACTCAATAAACTTAAAAAAAATGTAATAGGATCAGGCAACAGAATCAAACTTCTTTATGAAAATATAAGAAGTTCTTTGGTCTCTACTAAAAAGATTATTTGTTTCTATATTTTAATAAGCTACATATGGTCTCAAGGAAATTAATAATGCTCTTGAAATACTAATACTAGTTTTTATATTTATAAAATAAGAGTGATATTAATACTAAATGCATATGCACATAGAGAATAAATTAGAAAATACCTGGAAAATGTTTATTGTTGCTCCAAAATACATGTGATGAACAAATTTTGTTTGATATTAACCTAGCATAACATTCTATAATTTTCATATTCAAAATTTTAAACTTAACATTATTTCAATATGTCTTATCACAATTTTCTGTTATTATTTTTTATGTTATTTATTATTATGTATACAGTGCTCTGCTTGCATGCACACCTACAGGTCAGAATAGGGCATCAGAGTACATCATAGATGGTTATGAGCAACCATGTGGTAGAAATATGGGTTGTCTATAACTCTTTGGCCTGTGCTTGAGACCCTTTTCCTCCAACTGGGTTGCCTCATCCAGCCTGATAAGGGTATGTGCCTGGTCTTATTGAAACATTATTCTATCATGTTCAGTTGCTATCCCTGGAAGGCCTGCTCTGGAAGGGAAGCAAGGAGGAGTGGGTCTGGGGCAGAGGGAAAGTGAGAGAGAACGGACTGGGAGGACTGGAAGGAAAGGAAACTGCAGTCAGGATGGAATAATAAGAGAAGAATAAATTAAAATTTAAAATGTATGAAAGTAACCAAATAAGTTATTAATTCAGACACCGTCTTTCTTCTGGTGTTCTCCAGTCTTGCTGCTAATTTCCAACTATTTCTCCTTCTGAATATGGTTTGCCTTCTTAGGTTTGGTCTACGGCCTGAGAGAAAGAAGAAAATGCTAGCTTGGGAAATTTCCAGGGCCCATTTCATTCTGAAATACTTGTGACAATTCTGAATTGCAGGGATATGCCATGAATACAAGGAACCTGGGAAGGCTGAAAAGACTATATTTAGGAAAATATGTGCATGATACACACACACACACACACACACACACACACACACACACACACACGTGTAACTGCGGATGAATGACTGTTGTTGTCTGAGGAACTAGTTAGTTCCTCCTGTTCTGATAGTCGTGATCCTCCTGCTTCAGCCTTATAAGTGTTGGTACTCAATGAGTACCCTACTGTGTTTATATAAGATGTTCAGATGTATATTTTGATATTTTGTTTTTAAGTATTTAAAGACAGAAAATAATCCATGGTTTATAAACCATCACATCAAGTGAGCTAATATTCCCAGAGCTGGTTTTATTTTTACATTTATCTTCAGTGCTTGTGAAAATGTATAAAGTAATCAACAACCAAGAGATTAGTAAGCTTGGGGCAATGTATGCCTATCAACATTTTTCTCGGTAAAGTAGAAACAAAAGTAACATCATTAGGTATACACACACACACACACACACACACACACACACACACACACACACACAAGTAGCATAGGTGATGGCAGTTGGCAAATCTGACATCAATGGGTTAGGTAATTTTTCACATTCTGCAGACTGTCAACTCTTTCTCCTCCACCAGGGAAAGTAGGATCTTCATTCATCACTGACAAGTTTCAGGGCCCTCTCCAGTGTAGGTGCTTACCAGTTGCTGTGGGCTAATGGGTTTGGCTGTCGGCGTTGGCCAGTTTTTCCTCTGGTTATGCAGCCTTTGAAATTTCCATGATTCTATTTCAGTCTGTGTGGGAATTGTGATTGAGACTGTCAGCCAAGACTAATGAGAATGAGGTAAAGAATTTTATTAACTTTTAAACAAGCTCCCAGGCCTTCTAGAACCACTGGTGATGAGTCACACCGCTATTTTTGTATGACGATCAAGTCTGAGTTCAGAATAGAAACTTGGGTTATGACAAGACTCATTTATATAACATTTTATATAATGTCAAAGTGATATTTTAATTCATTGTATCCCAGAATAAAATATCTCTAAAGGAAGGCACAAAGAAGCATACAGAAAATATTAATCCTGGAAAATAATAGCCTGCCTTTATAAAATAACAAATGCAATCTGTAATAATAATCTGGCAACAGAGACACAAAGTTAGAATTTCCAGATTCAAGTACTTAGTCACTAATTACTTTCTTACGTCAAACAAAATTTGATCATGTTAGAAGCTGAGCTTCCTTCACAGAACTGTTTTTGAACCAGGTGTTTTCTGCTATCTCTCAAGCACCGTGTCTATGGGAAAAGAGAGAGATACCAAAGCACACCTACATGACAACCTCTTTTGTCCAGAACACTTTTCATTCTAATTTAATGTAAATGCAAAATCTGAGATCATACATTTAACTTTTAATTCATGTGTGGAATATTTTAATGTCTATATTGAGAACATTATTCTTCAGGATTACTAAAACTTTGAAACATTATCATAACTGATTCTTCTGGGATCATGGTAAATAAAAATTATTTCCTCATGTATACTGAAATGATGTTTAATGATATCTTGTGATTGTCATATACAGACACTAAATTTAATCTCATAGTTACTCTTGTGTTAAAGTTATATAAATGTACATTTGTTTTCCCACACATTGTGGAATTACAGACTCTCTTAGTGCATATTTTTCATGTGCAATACTGGAATCTGGAGTGATAGGTATTGAAATGAAATACAAGTTTTATTTTGGAATTTAAATATAAATTTATTGGTTTTGTTTGTTTGTTTGTTTCAAGACAGGGGTTTTCTGTGTAGCCTTGGCTGTCCTGGCATCAATCTGGCCTTGAGCTCACAATATATCTACATGCCTCTGCTTCCCTGAGTGCTGGGATTACAAGCGGTGTCACTGCATCCAGCTCTAAATTTACTGTTTTAAAACCATCAAAATACACAAAATAATATAATACATAAAATTTAAAAGCACTCCCAACATTTTGATGAGTATAGCAATAGTGGTAAAATAATTGCTATTGGCGTGATTTAATTCTTGTTATGGTTGAAGTGTCCTTGAACTATAGTGGTTTGTACAAAATGCTCAAACTGTAACCTCAAAAATATTCAGGTCCCAGTTCAGGGAGCTGAAGTGTACTTCAGTTTGGTAAACTACTGTATGCTGTTTGATATGAGAGCTGACTCTGGAAGTGAGGTTGTCCATCTCTGAGTCTGACTTCAGATGAAAGCATGTTTATTTCGAATGTCCCCATGTACTGAGTCAGTCTGGATGCCACTCGCTGTAATGGGATGGCAGAAAAACAACAGACTGGTAAGGCTACTGAAAACAGTGTTTTCTTGGAAATAGAAGGCAAACTGTTTACAATAGGAGTTACTGTTGTTTACACCATAATGTAGAAATTCCTGAATTGGGAAAGAAATGCCAGAAGCTCCACCATGGTAAAAAGGCTCAATTGTAAACTGCAGGTGATTGACTCAGCAGGACTGCCCTAGTAGGTACTTGCTACGTGCTTGTAAGTGCCTGATTTGATGACAGTTTGCTACTCATCTCTTGCTTCTCTCTATCCCCACTCACTATTAATTATTTTATTTTGCCTACCATATATTCAATAAATCATTCATTAAAAATAAAAAAATATGGCTGTTGTAGATCACTCTCCAAATTCTAGGGAACAACAATGAACTGTGTTTCAATGGAAAATAAATTCACAATTTTCAAATGTGTTTAAGAAATGAGCATTTACATAAAGTGCATACAAACTGTCATTGTTATCTTCTTTTAAAATATTTATTTTTTACACAATTGATTTTTAAAATGATCATAGCATAGATTTTATGGCACCTGTATATTTTAAAAACATTTTTTCATCCATCATTGCCATGACAAAACCAAGTTTAACCAGTACCTAACCACAAATCCAGCCCTATAGAAGGTACTAGAAGGAAAACTCCAACTCAAGACGACTAACTACACCCAGGAAAACACAGGAAATAAATAACTCCACATCCACAAATCATTCTGTTGCATACAAGAAACACACCTCAGCAATAAAGATAGACATTACCTCAGAGTAAATGGTTAGAAAATCATATTCCAAGCAAACAGACCCAAGAAGCAAGCTGAAATAACCATCTCAGTATCTAATAAAATAGACGTTCAACCAAACTAATCAAAAGAGATGGGAAAAGTCATGTCATCCTCATCAAAGGAAAAATATGCCAAGACGATGTCTCAATTCTGATGTCACAAATGCAGAAGCATCCATTTTCATAAAAGAAATGTTTCTAAATCTTAAATCACACAACAAACCCTACACTAATAATGAGAGACTTCGACACCCCTCTCTCCCCAATAGACAGATCATCAAGACATAAATTAAATGGAGAAACAAGGAAACTAATAGAAATCATGAAACAAATAGACCTAACTGATGTCTAAAGAACATTTCACTCAACACAAAAGAATACCTCTTCTTTTCAGCACCTCATGGAAGCTCCTCCAAAATTGACCATATACTCTGCATCTTATCAGACCACCATGGGTTAAATCTGGAACTCAACAACAAAGAAACAACCAAAAGCCTGAAAACTCATGGAAACTGATCAACTCCCTACTCAATGATATCTGGGTAAGGGATGAAATAAAATGAGAAAATAAATACTTCCTAGAATTCAATGAAACTGATGGCAAGATATAGCCAAACTTATGGGACACAATGAAAGCAGTGCTAAGAGGAAGTTCATAGAACTAAGTGCCTTTATAAAGAAACTGGAGAGATCCCCTACTAACAAGCTAACAGCACACCTGAAACCTCTAGAACAAAAAGGAGCAGACACACACAAGAGGAATAGATGGCGGGAAGTCATCAAACTCAGGGCTGAAATCAGTAAATTGGAATCAAAGAAAAACAATTCAAAAATCAATGAAACCAAGAGCTGATTCTTTGAGAAAATCAACAAAATTGACAAACCTTTAGCCAAACTAACTAAAAGGAAGAGGGAGAGTATTCAAATCAACTAAATCAGAAAAGAAAAGGGAGACATAAAAACAGATACTAAGGAAATCCAAAGAATCATCATGTCTTACTTCAAAAGCACATGTGCCACAAAATTTAAAAGCCTAAATGAAATGAACAATTTTCTTGATAGCTACCAACAGCCAAAATTGAATCAATATCAGGTAAACAAATTGAATAATCCTATAACACTAAGGAAATCAAGGCAGTCATCAAAAATCTTCCAACAGCAACAACAACCAAAAATCACAGGACCAGATCGATT
Source organism: Acomys russatus (assembly GCF_903995435.1). Classification (NCBI taxonomy): domain Eukaryota; kingdom Metazoa; phylum Chordata; class Mammalia; order Rodentia; family Muridae; genus Acomys; species Acomys russatus. Next base: position 58,124,426 of record NC_067158.1, read on the forward strand.
CAGCACAAAATTGTAACAGACCTTCAGAGAAGAGCTAATACCAGTTTTCTTCAAACAGTTCTGCAAAATATAAATAAAAGGAACATTATCAAACTCATTCTATGAGGCCACAGTCACCTTGATACCTAAACCTCAGAAAGACCCAACAAAGAAAGAGAATTTCAGATCAATTTCTCTCATGAACATTGATGTGAAAATACTCAATAAAATACTTGCAAACTGAATTCAAGAACACAACAAAATTATCATTCACCTTGACCAAGTAGGCTTTATCCCAGGCACTCAGGGGTGGTTCAATATATGGAAATCCATCAATGTAAGTGATCATCTCCTTAGATGCCAAAAAGCATTTGACAAAATCTAACACCCACTCATGTTAAAAGTCCTGGAAAAAGCAGGAATACAAGATATATACCTACACATACTAAAGGCAATATACAGCAAGCCTATAGCCAACATCAAACTAAATGGAGAGAAATTTAAATCAATTCCACTGAAATCAGGGACAAGACAAGGCTGTCAACTCTCTCCTTATCTCTTCAATATAGTACTTGAAGGCCTAGCTAGAGAAATAAGACAACTAAAGGAGATCAGGGGGATACAAATTGCAAAAGAGGAAGTCAAACTATCACTATTTGCAGATGGTATGATACTATGCATACATGACCCAAAAATTCTATCAAGGAAATCCCACAGCTGGTAAACAGCTTCAGCAAAGTGGCTGGATACAAAATCAACACAAAAAAAGTAGCCAATCTGTATACAAATGACAAACAGACTGAGAAAGAAGTTAGGGAAACTATACCCTTCAAAATAGCCAAAAATAATACAAAGTATCTTGGTTAACTCTAACCAAGAAAGTGAACTATTTGTATGAAAAAAAAAACCTTCAAAATTCTGAAGAAAATATTAGAAGAAGATTTCAGAAGATGGAAAGATCTCCCATGCTCATGGTTCAGGAGAATCAACATAGTAAAAATGACCATATTACCAAAAGCAATCTATAGATTCAATTCTTTATTGACCTTGAAAGATCAATTCTCAACTTCATATGAAGAAACAAACAAACAATAGAATAGCTAAAACAATCCTGTACAATAAAGATCTTCTGGAGGAATCTTCATCCCACAACTCAAGCTACACTATAGGCCAACAGTAAGAAAAACATCCTGGTACTGGCGTAGAAATAACCTGGTTGATCAATGGAATTGAATCAATACCCAGGAATAAACCCACATACCTGTGGACACATGACTTTTGACAAAGAAGCCAAATCTATACAAATAGAAAAAAGATAACATCTTCAACATATGGTGCTGGTCTAAGTGGATTGCTACATGTAAAAAAATTAAAATAAATCCATATTTATCATCCTGCAAAAACCTGAAGTCCAAATCGAATAAAGACCTCAACATAAAACCAGACAGTAAATCTGTTAGAGGAAAAAGTAAAGAGGAGCTTTTAGCTCATTGGCACAGGAGACAACTTCCTGAACCGAACACCATCATCTCAGGCCCTAAGATCAACCACTAATAAATGGGAACTTATGAAACTGAAAAGCTGTAAGATGAAGAACATTGTTTATAGAAAAAATGACAGCCTACAGACTGGGAAAAGAACTCAAGAAATTAAACACTATCAAACCAAATAATCCAATTAAAAATGGGGTACAGAACTAAACAGAGAATTCTCAATAGAGGAGTATCAAATGGCTGAGAAATGCTCAACACACATAGCTATCAGGGAATTGAATCTCAAAACAACTCTGAGATTTCATCTTACACCAATCTGAATGGTTAAGATAAAAAACTCAGGTGACAGCACATACTAGTGCGTATGTGGAGAAAGGGGAACACTCCTCCATTGCTGGTGGGAGTGCAAACTTGTACATCCACTTTGGAAACAAATCTGGAGCTTTCTTAGGAAATTGGGAATAATTCTACCTCAAGACCCAGGCATATCCCTCCTAGGATTGTACCCGAAAGATGCTCTACCATACAACAAGGGCATATGCTCAATTATGTTCATACCAGCCTTGTTTCTAATAGCCAGAATCCAGAAGCATCGTAGGTGTCCCTCAGTTGAAGAATGGCTAAAGAAACTGTGGTACATTTACACAATGGAATAATATTCAGCTATTAAAAACAAGGAAATCTTGAAATTTGCAGGCAAATGGATGGAACTGAAAAAGATCATTCTGAGTGAGGTAACCCAGACCCAGAAAGACACGCATGGTATATACTCACTCATAAGCAGATATTAGCCACATAACACAGGATAGATAAGTACAATACAATACAGAGACGGAAACATCAACCAAGAACCATGTATTATGTAGACCTAAACTGTCTGCTCAAATGTAGTAGCACAGTCTCCTTGTGTGTCCCACAATGTAGGGAGTATGGACTTCGGACATAGACTCTGGTCACTGAACTTTGATCACTTCCCCCAGGCAGGGTGGCCTTTACCAGGCTCCAGAGAAAGAGATTATAGGTAGTACAGATGAGACTTGATAGGCTGAGGTCAGATGTTAGGGGAGGCCTACTCCCCTTCCTCAGGACTAAGGGAGAGAGAAGGGATGACAGAGGGTGGGGGTATTGGGGCGGGAGGGCGGTGGGGGATACAATTGCAGAACAAGCAGGTAACTTAAATTATAATCCCACTATATGGAAATAGCTCTGAGACTGGCTGAGACATGAATGTCTAGGCATAGACAATGCTTCTTATTGGCTACAGAACCCCTATGAATTATTATTAGATGCCATTCTTTGTATGAAGATTTACAGATGTCTTGGTTTCCTGCTCATACAAAGAATATAAAACCATTCTTAATTGTTCTCTGCATCATGCACACCTTACCCAGAACAAAAGAACCAGACACTGAAGCTGATCAGATCTGACAGGATTCATTCCTCTCAGCATGCTGGACACTGACATCCTGCATCCTTCATGTTCCTGCACCAAGTGCTTCAAAACAAGACAGCTCCCAGAACACCTTCAATTGGTCCCTCATTTCAGACTGTTCCACACAGAACTCTAATTAAGCCTGGAATTTCTCAACATTTAGAAACTGGACCACAAACGCTATTCCTAACTTGTTTAACCATTTCCCCAATTTTATTTGGGCCCCTATAAAGGTATTATTCATTCCATATCAGCCAGAAGAAACCTTAAGAGAACAATGCCCCATTTCCTTTAAGGGGGTCAGGTGTGTTATTTCTTGCTTTTCTGTACTTTAGAGGCTTATTTTAAATGGGAGTTGGCTACAAGTTATTTTTGGTCTTATTTAGAGAGAAAACAAGGTTGGACTCAAGGATGTCTTTCTTTTCCTTTATATTAAAGTCTTAGGTTTGGAGATATCAGTTGAAAAGAAAGAAGGGGAAATATAGAAATATATAGGGAAGATAGAACAAAAAGTAGATTAAAGAATATACTCCTTGACTTAATGCCTCAATTGTTACCCACAAGGTTATTTTTAATTAACTGGTATAGAATTTTGTATATAGATACAAAATAAGTTTAATTTTAGACACAATGGTGGAGAACGCAAATGTAAGATTATTCTTCACACACATATATTTATATATACTGTAAAATGAGGTATTGTGCCCATATAACTGAATTATAATACAAGGTTTACTTCCAATACTTTGAAAATGTGATTGCAGGCTGTTTAGCATAAATAAGATATACAAGTTAATTGTTAGTTGATCAAATCATGGTCATATCAATTACTAGTCTATTTTTATCAGAAGAATATATATCTTAGACACAACAGAGAAATATGATTCTATAGAAAGATAAGGCAAAATAGATAAGGTCCTAAAAAAACCCAAAGACATACATAATATGGCATTAAAATTTTTTTTATTATTATTTTAAGGATTCACTAATAATGAGAAGTTAGCTCCTAGCAACACTCAGCCTATCTCAAAGAGGATGATGAGCATCAAAGAACCTCTTTATGGGATGGCTTCAAATGTGGTAAACAAGCCAAATGTCCTCATTTCTCCCTTCAACAGAATTCTGCCTAAAAAATGCAAGCTTAGATGCACACATAGTCAACAGCTAAACTCTGCAAAGTCTGGGTAAGCAAATCCTCAGTAGTTCCTGTCTCACAAATATGTCTGTCAGACATATTGGGCCAGAAGGCTGAAGAAGATGCTCCAGCATTATAGAGAATTTTATTCCATCTCAAGTCTTTGATGAGGTTGAAGACCAGATAGTTTATTTAGTTCTATAATTAAGCTTAATTGTCTATGGGTTAAGATATTTTAAGGCCTTGATAGAAGTTTTAAAGTGATAATATTGAGATATGATAGTTGTTGATTTACATTCAGAAATTTAGATGCAGCAAGATAGGAAAATTGATTTCTTCAAGGATGCCAAATACAGATAGCCAAAACTAAGGATGTAACAATATGTAATTCCTGATTGTGTCATGTTTCTTCTTGCTATAGATAGTTTATTGTATAGGTGTGTAATAATGTAAATGTATATGTTAAAAATTAAAAAAAGAATAAAATTATGTCAGAAACAAAAAATTAAATGAGAATGTGCATCTTGAGAATATATGTATATATATACATACATACATATATACATGTTAACTTGAGAAAGCATAATTCTGTATATAAAACTTTGTGGTATGTGTGGTATGGGAACATAGCTATAACTTAAGGACTTCGGTTAATGAATTTCTTTAATGTTAATGTACACTTTGTGGTGACATTTGTAGCACATTCCTGATAATATTAGAACTGCTCTGAAAGAATGTTTTCTTGAATACTGAAAGGTTGTTTTGCTAGAATAGATCACTGTAGTTTGCTCTTGAACTCTAAAATGAACACTGTCAACAAGGTCTCAATATACGACTTTTATTTATGCTGAAGGTGAAACTGGATATTTTTAACTAATAAAAAATAAAGAATCTTACTTAGCTCAGAAAAGCACATAGGAAAAAGGAAATCATTTTGCATTTAGTATACCTTAATGCGTGAAAATTTTTGTAAGTGTAGGAACACAGGTAGAGAGTATACTTGTATTTGAAATAATCAAGATGTGCATTATGCAATGAATTGTTACCTTTCAAAGCCTTATTTCATACTTTGTATCTTCGTGAATGAACTCTTCCTGATGTTATATAAAAATGTTCCTATCAAATAGGTAAAGACATCATAGCCTATAGTTTAGTAGCATTCTGGGCAAAACCATCCAGTGTGATTTTGTTTTCCTAATATTAGGAAGCAATGGATAACACCTCACCCAAAGCCATCAGCAAGTCTGGCATGAGGTGAGATCATCTCTATGAGGACCAGTGAGAGGTCAAGTGTAGCTGTTATGATGACTTAAAATGACTTTATCTACCAAATCTACTACCTTTATCATTACAACAAGGACAATACCTTTAAAAATGTCAGCTGATGTCATAGTTTTCTTGGTGAGTGATTTGTGTGTGTGTGTGTGTGTGTGTGTGTGTGTGTGTGTGTGTGTGTGTGTGTGTGTGAAGTCCTGACTTTCTAACCTGGCCTTACGACAGAATCATGTTTAGAATTTAGAACAAAAATAATGTGTGGTATCAGAAACAAAGCTAAATGGAAAAAAGTCTCTAACACTTATCACAATGCTTCATAGCTACTTGTGGATTTCCACAAGTTAGAGAAACACTAACTCAAATGGCGTGAGTCTCAAAAAAAAAAAAAAAAAAAAGAACTTCAAAGTAAAGCCTTAGCTGTATATCAGAGCAAGATGGGAAATGAAATGGTTTGCATTTCTCTTTCCTTTTTCAATTTACAGAAGTTAAATATGAACTAGCTTTTCAGCATTTTTTATAAAACTTTCCAAATTAACTCAAATGACTTAATCACACTAATGAAATAACATGGACAAAGTGGATTTTTACTATAAATTTTTATATATGTTTTATTGCTTGAAGGTACTTTTCCCATTCTAGTTTAAACTGCACGCATATGGACAAGGTCTCTTTTGACTGGATGGAATCCTGTTTTTTTCTAAAACAGATTTTTACCTGATTTTGACAAGCAGTTTCTGATATGCTTCCAGTTAATGAAGATATTTGCATCTACAAACTGTAGCTCACTGGAAACCATCTGACAATGACGGTGTGCTGGTAGGCAAGCAGGGTGACTGATGCAGAATTTGTTTAGAAAGAACCCAAGTTCTTGGTCAAACATGAGGAGGTGTTCTCAATAGACTTGTTTGGGTTTCCTGACTTTTTCTCTGTTAATCCTCAGGGTTGGGGCAGGTGAAATACCCTCAATATATACACACTGCTGTATATGCTTCTTTAAATCGTATATTATTTTAGAGTTCACTATAAAACAGATCACCAGTGATCTGAAGGAAACACCTATTACAAAAAGTTAGTCCTTGGACACTTTGCATATAATAAAAATTTTTCTTGCTACTACATGTAATTTAGTACATTTTATTGTTATTTTTTTAAAAAAAATTATCCCTGTGTCAAATGGACCACTGGGTGGCAAACACTCGTTCTGCTATCTGATCTAATGAAAATTGATTAATTGAGTGAATATGTGTGTGTTGTACATATTATATATATGTATATATATATATATATATACACACACATATATAATATATAAACATACACACATATATAATACACACACACACACACACACACACACACACACACACACAGAGCTTGGAAGTTGAAAGGGAAGTTACATATTTCAAGACCTAAATGTACAATTACATAACTACACTACAGACAAGCCTTTTTCATACTATAATGAGCAGGGCTTTCTTGAGAGATTTTCACGCATACACACAAATGCACACAGTTGTCTATGTTCACATTGTGCTTTGTGAAAGGGAAAAATGATGTCAGACCAGCAGTGACTGAACCACGCACAGGTGTCTAACCCAATGGGCTCGATGTTGGCCTGAAAACACTGCCTAAGTGGATATTGCTTTGCAGTGTGTAATTTTTTTTTTACCAGAAATAAAAAACAGACATCATTTAAGCCCAATCTTATCCTATTTAAAGCATCTTCCAGATTAGTAAGCAGGAGTTCCCTGCCTGCCAGGGATATGGACAGTGAGCTGAACGAGAATTTTGTTGGCAGTCTTCACTGGTTTATTATTTTCAGTATATTGAGCTTAATATTGACACCTAAGAAGAACGTGGAGCAGACTTGGTCCCATATGTCACTCAGCCTGGTATTACACCAAGTGTTCCTGAAGTTACTAAAAATGTCTAAGAGAGGAGGGGAAGATTCTGGATCTATTTTCATTTCCTTCCCCTGAGTGGGGACTAATTAAGTTATATAAATTGGAATAATATTTATCAAAGGAGTAGACTGTAGCTCTTTGGGGAGAGGGTGGTTATATGAACCACAAACTATTAACCCCTTCCTCTCTCTAAAGTTAGGATGGAGGCTCACATCTTCCAAAATAGGTGGCTGGTAGCTAAGCAAACACTGATCTTCTTGTATTGCACAAATGTGAGACTGTACACTCTGGTTCAGCTTCAGTAATTCAGAATGAATTGAATGCTAATAAAATTTGGTAGTTGCTAAATTCTGTTCTTTCATTACAATGAATCTGTGAATATATCTCAAGCAATGCTATTATTAATTCTCTATTGCCTCCTCACATTGACATAGTCATTGAGTTAACTATACATTAAAAGGTAGAATTACTGTACTTAACAATACTGACAATAGAAATGTGAAATTTTGGGCAGAATTTAAAATTCACAAAATTGCTATTACAATTTTGATAATGCTTTGTTGACCAAGAACCAGAGAGTAGATATCCCAGAGGTCTAGGATAAACCCAAAGTCTACTGGTCTAAAAACAATAGCAATAATAAAATGATTTCTAGTCATTCTGTTATAGATCAGTTCCTTGCTCAACCAAACATCAGAAAAGTTTCCTCCTGCAGCAGAAGTGAAAAAATTCAGAGATCCATAGTCAGACAGTATAAAGTAAGACCTTAGAACACAGCTCTAAATGGGATGTTTCCATTAAATCCTTCACTTCACTGTTCAAGATCTTGTCTCACCCAATAATTGATCCCCCCCCTCTCTCTCTCGTGTGTGTGTGTGTGTGTGTGTGTGTGTGTGTGTGTGTGTGTGTGTGAAGCTTCTCCTGTATTAGGTTTACTTATGATACCGCAGATACCCTTATGTAATCAGGATATTTTGTATGATAAAATAATCTATTCATAATAAAAATAACAAAAATAAATGTCAAAATCTCTAGTCATTTTGAACATTGTTCTGCAGTTATTTTTACAATGTGTATTTATTATAAGACTTGATGTATAAGCCTAAAATTCCACTCCTATGTTTCAAAGAAGGAAATATAAATATATGATCACACGAAGAACTTGAAATGAATTTTACAACACTGTGACTCATGAACACAAAGAACATAAAAGGAATGATTTGCAAAAGAAAAAAATACTATAAACTACAAATGGACAAAGAAAATGTATCACATTATATGACGTTTTTTCAATATTTTATCATTAAACTATGAATGAAAAGAGATTATCAGTATGTGGTCTGAGACTTGTAAATTGTATTCCTACGTAGGATAAAAGAAAGCAGACACAAAGACTGACAATTTTTTTTTCCAGTGGAAAACTCATAGAAACAGTTAATGATCTAAATTTGCCTCAGGCTAAGAGTGAAAGTTTAGATTGAGAAGAGGCATAAAATAACATTTGGGGGGTAATTGTAACTGCTTATAATTTTATCTTTGGGGTGCATGGCTTTGTAAAATTTAAATATATTGGGTAATATACATACTGTCTATAAATAATAAGTCTTAAAGCTTACATAAGAAAACCATATACCCACTTTTATCTCTTAAAGTCTAGGCAACTAGGGCAGCAGTTGTAGCTCAGTGGTAGATTGCTTGCTTAGCATGTTTGAAGCCCCGAATTCAATCTCCAGAATGCAGGGAATGGGCCTGGAGAAGTACAGTTTTCATCTCTGCATTTGAGAAGCTGTGGCAAGATGATCAGAAATTCAAGACCATCCTCGGGTACAATGGAGACTTTTGTATTAAAACTGGGCTATATGAGATCTTTAATTAAACATCTAATACATATGCATTATCTTCTAATCTCTAATAATTTATTTGACTCTTCCTAAAATGTTGCCTCTTTCTGTATTTCAAATATATACGATATATGTGTATATATATATATATATGATCTTTTGCTACATAGTGAGAAGTAAATATCACAACAGGCAGCTTCTGGTTCTACTTATGGTTACACATAATAGTCAGGGTTTCTACTCTAGATCTGTGGGCCGTCTAGCTTCTGGTTCCTGGAAATATAGGCATGGGCTTCCGCTTGTGGCTTGGGTCTCCGTTTACGGCTGCATTATATCCTCCCCATACAGGCTGTGGTTGTTTAGCTTAGATTTTTTTTTTTTTTTTTGGTGGGGGGAGTAAGGGCATCTACACTCCTAACAGTGGGAGTGGTAGCCTCTCTGTTTTTCTTGCTTTGGGGACCATTTTGTCCTCCGTTTGGGATATCTCGTCTAGCTTTGATAGGAAGGTTTTTGCCCAGCTTTATTGCGTCTTGTTTGGTTGATATTCTGGGAGGCCTGCAGAGAAGGATCTAGGATAGAGAGAAGGTGGGAAGGGGACTTGGATGAGTAGAGGGAAGGAAGGCTGTGGTCAGAAGGTGTTGTATGAGGGAAAGTAAGTAAAAAGAAAGAAGAAAAAGGGAATCAGGGTTTCTACAATGACATCAGGAAGAAAAACGAGTTTAATAGCATTTTTGTTTGACATAATAATCAAGATTTTACTAATGTAATGGACTGTTGTTACTTATAATTTTAATTCTTTATTCTAAGCCTAATGAAGTGGCTTTAAGTTTAAGTTTAAAAGATGTGTATCAGTACAAATATTTCTTCTATGAATTGTGTCAAATACATACCATGGAGTGACTGGAGGCAGTGACAGAGATTATCCCTCTGTTCTACAACCCCGCATAGCAGAAGATGAATTATGAATGATGTCCACATGACCCACCCTGCTAAGAGTCAAAAGAAAGAAATTTGGAAGAATCTGACAAATACTGGGACTGTCAACTTCTGAGTGGTGTCTCCGTGTGGAAGGCATTAAATCTATCACTCTTTCTCTTACTCCAAAGCAAGCTCTCGACTGTAGGGCCAGGTTACTGTGGAACCAGGAGGAGCTAGTCCAGAGCAGGAATGGGATCAACTTGTGTCCAGTCCTGGAAATCTTGCATTGAGAGAGGTGGGAGTGAGGGTGGTTCCCTTTCTGGCAAAAGGCCTCCACGTTCTGCACGTTCTGGTCCTGTGAAGCCCAATCTCTGCCTACACCAGAGTAGGTCACATAGTTACCGTAAGGTTAAATTACCTCTCTCCTTGTAAGGTCATGTCCAGCAAACACCTGGAACCCCTCTTCATGCAAATAAGGCATTCCCAGCACCTTAGCCCAGGCCAGAGATCTACACTCACTCCGAAGCCTCTACCCACTCCCCAAAGGTTTAACTATTCTTTGTTCGTGCTAGTTAAATGAGCCGCTCTATGAAGACCTCCTGTAGCGAAGTCTGTTTCTCTCAGTGCTGCCTGAGGTCTCCAGCACCCACAGCTGCCCTTGCTTTGTTATCCCTTTCAGGCCCCAGTTGTGATCGTGGGTATCGTACCCTTATGGGTTCGGGAGCTGAATGGGAAGGCCACCTGACAGCTGAAGAAGCTGCCCTATATACCTTTCCTGTCCATTTTCTTAAGGTTTGAATCAGATTGGGCAGAATGCAAAAAAAAAACTTTCTTCTATTATATGTGCCAATTCTCAATTGTTGTCCCTTAAAACTAGAGTATCCCTCACATACACACATATTACATGTGTGTGTGTATGTGTGTGTGTGTGTGTGTGTATCTTTAATAAGGTGAGAACTTAATTTGCCTGGGAATTCCTTTAAGCAATTATAACCACTATGCCTTTGTTTTTATATATAATTTTGCTAGATATGAATTTGTGGGTAGACTGTCTCTATTTAAATGTTTAGTGCCACAAAGTTTTTTTTATAAACTTTTAGCAATTTATTCTTAATCATAAACCCAAAATAAGGTATTCAATGTGGTATTATGTATATCATGAAATAATAGAAAATCTTCCATTGTATAACTTTATATATATATATATATATATATATATATATATATGTGAATATATGAAATTAAATTTGCGTTGTAAACAATTATATGTATAAATGTAATACCATTATTTGTATCACGATGTTTTCAAAGTTTTTCCGCTATATATTTCTGAAATTCTTTATTCATCTTAAACACAAATTAGCTATTTCTGGAACAACAATACTCCATTTTCCTGGGGTCTTCCATTAGCGTCTTTTGTTTGGCTACATTCTTATATTGTCTATTTGATAGTCAGCTTGTGGAGACATACTATAGTTTTCTTTTTGCACTATCTTGCCTTAATTAGGCATTCAATATGTATCTTGTGATGTTTTATGTTTGTGAGATGGAAATTTGTATCATCTTAAATTAAAAAAAAAAAAAAAACCAAACATGTCTAATAATACTACCCCGCAAAAGAGGTGAAATTGCAATCCATTCAAGTGTGAGACCTTGTAGCATGCTGAAGGGGCAGGTTGCCAACTTCATATCACAAGGTCTGAAATTACACTGGAAATAACAGTGTCCTTTTTCTTAACAGAAACAGCAGGAAGCCATGTTCATTCCAGACAGCCATAGAGACCCCCTACCTGTAATGGCTTAGATTGATTTTCAGAAAAAGATTCCTCCTTTTCAAAAATGATTGCCTACTGTTCCTTCTGTCTGGTATCTTTTCATTCGGCTTCTTCTTTTTGAAGAAAAAAAAAGATAAAGTCCCTCTCTCCCTTTGTCTTTAGATATGGAATTCACTCATCTCTGTTAGGATGAAATATTAAATATGCTTAAGTTTAAGGCACTTGTGAAACATCATGGCGACTGCCCGGGACGGGCATCAACAAAGAAACACTAACGACCACCCTGTGTTCTTTAAGAATGTGGTCTGTGCAAAGTGATGTGTTCTTCTTGTCCTGTGATAAAATGTACACTATGTTCTCTGCTATCTAAAATTATCCATTTCACCAGAAAGAATTATGTGATGTCCAGCCTGTCTCCTTTAAGGTGAATTATATCAGAGCCTGTATGCATTTTGAATTAACCAACTGCACCCTCTAGAATGAACAAAAAGGGACTGAAAAGAATTACCCTTTGCACATAAGTTTAGCAACATTTTAATAAGGACTGAAATAGAGTTACTCTGAAAATGATCAAGAAAGCCACAGCGGTGGCTCATCCTTGTCGTTATGGGAGGTACTTTAAAAGGCCATAACCTGAAAACTTGGTGTCACAATGCTATAATTTCAATCTCCTAAAAACAAAGAACTTGTGAACAATTTTGTTCAAATACTCAAGATTTGATTATATTTAAAGTAATCCTTCATACCCTCATAGCCTTAGCCAAATAGATGTACATGCTTTAAAATCAAAGGGAAATCAGCTGTCTTAAGGGGAGATGTGCAAGAGAAACCAAATCATTACAAAATTTAGATGTGTTGTACCAGAGGGTCCCAGAGTTGGACTCAGAGATGTGGGACTCGACCTCATTCCTGGTTTGATACTAGCAGTTCTGTGAGTTGATCATCAAGCACTAAACACTTCACTTCTCTTCTGTGAGTTGATCATCAAGCACTAGACACTTCACTTCTCTTCTGTGAGTTGATCATCAAGCACTAGACACTTCACTTCTGTTCTGTGAGTTGATCATCAAGCACTAGACACTTCACTTCTGTTCTGTGAGTTGATCATCAAGCACTAGACACTTCACTTCTCTTCTGTGAGTTGATCATCAAGCCCTAGACACTTCACTTCTCTTCTGTGAGTTGATCATCAAGCACTAGACACTTCAATTCTCTTCTGTGAGTTGATCATCAAGCCCTAGACACTTCACTTCTCTTCTGTGAGTTGATCATCAAGCACTAGACACTTCAATTCTCTTCTGTGAGTTGATCATCAAGTACTAGACACTTCACTTCTCTTCTGTGAGTTGATCATCAGCACTAGACACTTCAATTCTTTTCATGATTAGCACATCATTAAATTATGCATAGCCACAATAATAATCCTATTATTCTAATTATATTCAAATAGTAAGAATTAACCTCCCTTTTTCAGTAATAATATATTGAAGTAGTGACAGAAGGAACATATCTATAGTTTTGATAAAACTACAGAAGTAACGTATACCCATGTGATATTCCTCAAAAATAGTATAAATACAGTTAGTTACTTCTATTTTACTGCACAGAAACAAAGGTCAGTGGAGGAGTTGAATTCCATATGTTGTTATTTTTTTTTAATAAAGCAAAAGGACATATGTGAATTCTGCAAAGTTGCTGCTTGACATTATAAAAACTTATTTTCTAGTCTTGGTGACCCTGTAATTAATGACTGCAACCCTACCTTCTGGAGAGAAAAGCCTTCTTACATGATGATTTGTTGAGCACTTCCCAATGGCATTTATATTTTTAATTTAATTAGAAGAAAGCTTGATGACATTTAATTTAATTTGTTAAACTCGTTTTCCTTAATTCTTATGTAATCTACATTTTTAGTTTTAGTTTGATAGTTTTTTTTAGTTTTATTTTCAAGTCTTCCCTTGTTATTTTTATATCTACATAAAAAACAAGAAAAAATTGCAAAACCAAATAAATATTTCATTTTGTGCATAAAGCTAAATATATATTTGGAGGAACATGTGCACACAGGCATTTGCTGGCCAAAAATGACCTTTACATGTTGTTTCTCAGGCACCTTCCAATTTTTTTTTTTTTTTTTTTTTTTTTGACACAGGATGTCTCACTGGCCTGGGACTTGCCATGAAAGGTTAGGTCAGCTGGGAATGAGCTGATGGGTCATGATTGCAGGTGAAAGCCACCACTGGCTTTTCACATGGGTCCTTGCAGTCAAAGTCAGCAGCTTATGCTTCTCCAGCCGGCAGGCACTTTGCTACTGTGTGATCAATGATGAGATATTTTTCAATATGTTTTTGTTGTGATTGAAACAGAATTGAGGGCTGGGTGTGGTGGTGCAGGCCTTTAATCCCAGAGCTCGGAGGCAGGTGAATCACTGTGAGTTCAAGGCCAGCCTGGTCTACAAAGCGAGTCCAGGACAGGGAGGGCTACACAGAAAAACCCTGTCTCGAAAAACCAAAGGGGATCCAAGATGGCGGCGAGCAGTGTGGACCACGTTTGGAGGCTCCAGTGAACAATTCAGGGAATTGCACAGATTTCTGAGCCAGGAACACCGAGGTCCGAACATCATGGCAGCGGGAGTGCTCCACGGTTCGGAGGGACCAGGGTGCGGAGGACCTGCGTGCACCTGCACACAGGAGGAGCATGGATTTTCTCTGATTGGAGCGGCAGCGACAGAGGCAGCAGCACCAGCGGCACCAGCAGTGGTGGCTAAGGTTTGCAGCTCATAGCCTTCCGGTGGAGGCGATTGGTGTGGTGGCTGGTGGGAGTAGCTGCGGGAGAGGGGACTCGGGGCAGGATTTGGGTCGCGTGGAGCCTTCGGACCCAGACTAGACTCTGCAGACAGTTCGGCCCCAGAGTCCCAGGTACTGGCCCAGCCCAGCAAGCAATTCTGCCCGAGGCACTAACTCAGCTTCGGCCACAGCTCCCCTGCTGTGGCGTAGGCTTAGTTGAGCACGCAGCTTCACACTAGGCAGCACCTCAGCTCAGCAGCAGCTCCCCTGTGGTGACACAGTCAAGGCAGAGCACTTGGTTCCACCACAGGCGCTAACTCAGAGCAACCGCAGTTCTCCTGCTGTGTCACAGGCTTGGTGGCGTGCTCAGTTCTATCCTAGGCAGCACCTCAGCTCAGCGGCAGCTCCCCTGCAGTGACACAGTCTGGGCGGAGCACTTGGTTCCACCACTGGCGCTAACTCAGAGCAGCCACAGTTCTCCTGCTGTGGCGCAGGATGGACAGAGCGATTGGTTCCACCAGCTCTAAGACTCTGGTTGGACACAGTGTGCAGTTTGAATCCAGAATTCCTGGCTGAGATTGGTGGTCAGTTCGGGCCCTGAGTCAATAACTGACCACAGCACGCACTTTGGGCCAAAAGGCCCTAGCGGAGCTTGGTGCATAGTCCCAGCCCAAAAATTCTGGCTGGACCCTGTGTGCATTTTGGGCCCAGAATCCCTAGCTGAGCTTGGCAGATGGTTCAGGCCCTGAGAACCTAGCTGAGTTCAGCCCGTGGTTCGGGCCCAGTGTTCCTGGCTGAACTTGGCAGGGAACACAGAAGGCTGTGGATACCTTGGCCTGACCCAACGCTCATTCAGAGACCCAGAACAATTGCAGGATCCACAGCACAGGGGGGCTGAAGATCACTGGCTGTGAGAGACCAGAACAACAGGGCTAACCTCCTAACATCCACACCAGTGAAGCTTTGAGCTCACAGCCTAGGGAAATCATGAGAAAACAAGTGAATCTATTGTCAGACACCCTCCATCCAACTCTGGAAGCTACCCAACAAAAACAAAGACGGCAAGATGTCTAAAGGACAACGAAAAAGCATACGCAAAAAACCTCAAAACAACATGGCGTCTCCAGTTTCCAGCTATCCCAAAGAAAACAACCCAGAGAACTCAAATACAACAGAAATACAAGAAAATGACCTCGAATCCTTAGTAATGAGGATGATAATGGAGGAAACAAATATAATTCGTAATCAAATGCAGGAAGACGCAGACAAACAGGTGAGAGACATAAAAGAAGCACATAGAGTGGAACTGGAAAAATTGCAGGAAAATGCAAACAACCAGATGAAAGAAATAAATAAAACGGTTCAAGCTCTGAAGACCTATAAAAAGGCAATGGAAGAAACTCAGGAATATACAAAAAATCAGATGAAAGAAATCAAAAAATCAGTTCAAGATCTGAAAATGAATATGGATTCAATGATAAACACACAGACAGAAGAAAAACAAGAACGTGAGACCTCAGAGAAGAAGGCGTGCAACAAAGAGGTGAGCTTTACTAACAGAATCCGAGAGATGGAAGAAGAAATCTCAGGTCTAGAAGATACAATCACAGATATTGAATCAACCATTAAAGAAAATGCCAAATCTGGAAAACTCCTGACACAAAACATCCAAGAAATTAAGGACACCATGAAAAGAAGAAATTTGCGGATAATAGGCATTGAAGAAAGAGAAGACATCAGACTCCAGGGCCCAGAAACTATTCTCAACAAAATCATAGAAGAAAATTTCCCCAATCTAAAGAAAGAAATGCCTATAAACATACAAGAGGCCTACAGAACACCAAATAGAATTGACCAGAAAAGAAAAACTGCCCGCCACATAATAATCAAAACACAAAACATGCAGAACAAAGAAAAAATATTAAAAGCTGCAAGGGAAAAGGGCCAAATAACATTTAATGGTAAACCTATCAGAATTACACCTGACTTCTCAGCAGAGACCATAAAAGCCAGAAGGGCCTGGACAGAGATCCTGCAAACCCTAAGAGACCACAGATGCCAGGCCAAACTACTTTACCCAGCAAAATTATCAATAACCATTGATGGAGAAAACAAAATATTCCATGACAAAAGCAAATTCAAACAGTACCTATCCACAAATCCAGCTTTACAGAAGGTACTAGAAGGAAAACTCCATCCCAAAGGGTCAAGCTACAACCAAAACTACCCAGGAAATAGATAACTACCCCATGGCAAAAACACAACTACACAAACGCTCGACTGGAAACAACATCAAAATTAAGACTCTTAACAGTCACTGGTCAGTAATATCTCTCAACATCAATGGCCTCAATTCTCCAATAAAAAGACACAGACTAACTGAATGGGTACATAAACAAGATCCAACATTCTTCTGCATTCAAGAAACACATCTCACCCATAATGAAAGGCATTACCTCAGGGTAAAAGGTTGGAAAAAAATATTCCAAGCAAATGGTCAAAAGAAGCAAGCAGGCGTAGCCATTTTAGCATCGAACAAAATAGACTTTCAACCAAAATTAATCGAAAGGGATGCGGAAGGACACTTCATATTCATCAAAGGTAAAGTCAACCAAGATGACATCACAATTCTGAACATCTATGCTCCCAATACAAGGGCACCCACATTTGTAAAAGATCTCCTAAAAAAGCTTAAACCACACATCGATCTTCACACAATAATAGTGGGAGACTTCAACACCCCACTCTCACTGAAGGATAAGTCCTTGAAACAGAAACTAAGCTGAGAAATAACATCATTAACCGATGCCATGGGTCAAATGGATCTAACAGATATCTATAGAACCTTTCACCCAAACAAGAAAGAATACACCTTCTTCTCTGCACCCCATGGAACCTTCTCCAAAATGATCACATCGTAGGTCACAAAGCAAGCCTCAACAGATACAAGAGGATTGAAATAATACCTTGTATCCTATGAGATCACCATGCTCTTAGGCTGCAATTCAACAACAACAGAAATAACAAAAAGCCTACACGTTCGTGGAAACTAAACAACTCTCTGCTAAATGACACCTGGGCCAGGGAAGAAATAAAGAAAGAAATCAAGGAGTTTCTGAAATTCAAAGAAAATGAAGAAACAACATACCCAAATTTGTGGGATACATTGAAAGCAGTGCTAAGAGGAAAATTCATAGCACTAAGTGCCTTTAAAAAGAAATTGGAAACATTGCACATAAGCATCTTAACAACACAACTGGAAGCCCTAGAAAAAAAAGAAGCAGAAACACCCAAGAGGAGTAGACACCTGGAAATAATCAAACTCAGGGCTGAAATTAACAAATTAGAAACTAAGAAAACAGTCCAAAGAATCAACAAAACCAAAAGCTGGTTCTTTGAGAAAATCAACAAGGTAGACAGACCATTAGCCAAACTAACTAAAAGGCAGAGAGACAGTATTGAAATCAACAAAATCAGAAATGAAAAGGGAGACATAACAACAGACACTGAAGAAATTCAAAGAATCATAAGATCCTACTTTGAAGGCATATACACCACAAAATTTGAAAATCTAAGGGAAATGGACGATTTTCTTGATCAATTTCACTTGCCAAAGTTGCATTGAGTTACATTGAGATGTAACAAGAATAAATTAATAAAAAAAAAAAAAAAGAAAAAAAAATTGTGGGTTTTATTATTAATTAGTCTTCTGCAAAAAGGAACTTCTCTGATGATAATTGAACAATATACTGCTCTATGAATATGGTACTATATATGACAACAATAATTACATTTCTTTGTTTATTTAGTAGAATAATAGTAATAAGTTTTCTCCTGGGCCCATGATCTATGTAGTCTCAGGATCTTGGCTTCATGAACAGTTTCAGATATGGTCTCCATTTTACAGAAATGTTCTTGAATCAAATAAAAGAGTGGTTGGTTACTCCTGTAACATTTACGCATATACATATATGAATTTTACAGCAGGTAGCCAAGAAGAGACTTGATACCCTATGAGAATATATAGGGTGAGGTGATCCCCCTCAGGAACAGTCATAGGGGAGGGGAATAATGGGAAAATGGGGGGGGGAGGAATGGGAGGATACAAGGGATGGGATAAACATTGAGATGTAACAAGAATAAATTAATAAAAAAATAAATAAATAAATTAAAAAAAAAAGATTCTGCAATAGTATATTGAAGTAGATGCTTTTGATTTCTTTGAAGGCTCAGTTGTGTCCCGTGAAGCTTTCTGGAAGAGATTTTTTGAGAAGGCATGTGATGTTTTGCTGGGAGCAGACATGTGAGAGGACACATGATGTTTGGAAGGGTATAAATAGAACCGCAGGGACAGTGCTACCTACCCTGCCATGCAACACTTCGCTGGTCTTTGCTTCTCTTAGCTTCGCAGTTAGAATTGTTCCAGAGACATTCTCGTGGGGCTCCAGGTGTTTCTGGATGCTTCCACTGACTTGTGGCAATTAAGCAGCACCTTGTGGTTTCTTCTGGATTGTACCACCACTGTATATTCGTGTGACTGTTTGGTGTTGGCTATTGGGCTGGCTGCTGGTATCTTGGCAATGCAGCAAGGTATTGGCCCAAGGAACTATGTCTAAACAGGTCCCCAGTCCTCTTTTCTTATTAACATCCTTTCTCTCCTTCTTCCCGTTGGTGGGTTACAAGTGAGGTTTACATATTTAAAAACCCTAAATAAAGTAGGTGCCTAAAATATAATCCTACAGTATATTTTCATTTGTCTTTTAGGAAATATGTTTGTGTTACTCATTTTTTCATCATTTTCTGTCCTCTGTTATGCTTTCTCTCCCTCACTAACATAAATATCCCTTTTCTAATTTCAGCTTTATTCCTTTATAACAATATATTCCATATCTATTTTCTAGGAAGTTTTCTTCCTTCCTCTTGGTACCTTTCTAGCTACCTACCTACTTACATTTAAGTCAAATATCTAAAATGTAAACTCTGACATTCATGTATGAGAACATATGTAAAAGTCATGTTTTATCTGGGTCAGAACATCTAACTCAGTATGATTGTTTCTAGCTCTAAAAGTTTACCTGCAACTTTAACAATTTAATTTTTCTTTACAGCTAAGTAATATTCTATTGTATAAGTTAATTACATATTCATTTTCTGCTTATTGGTTAATTAGCGACTAGGCAGATTAAACTTTTGAGTATGAATGAGAGATCGACAATGAACATGGATAAGCAAATATCTCTGTTGGAGAGTTCTTTACACACATGTCCAAGAATGGTATAGCTTGAGCCTGTGGACAACCAATATTCAGCCTTTTGAGGACTCTCTATGTGAGCATGCATATTGACTATACTAGTCTGCATGTCTATATTTTGTATTATCTCTTTAGCCATTTATTTATCTTCTGACAACTCTGTCCAGATCCATACTGAAATTTACTTTAATAATCTATCTATCTATCTATCTATCTATCTATCTATCTACCTCATTCCCTCTGTGTGTGTGTGTATGTGTGTGTGTGTGTGTGTGTGTTCATATAAAAGAGTTCATTCAATTGGAGCCACATAACTTAGTGTATAATGTTCCTCTTAGTGAACTATAGGTTGTCAAATTGGAAAACGAGTGCCATCTATGGGACACCATCTTTTAAGTTGTTGGGTAGTTATTTGGTGGACATGCCTAAGACAGTGCAGAGGGTTATCATTGCTTTAGTTTGCCAACTCAAACATGATAAAAAAAAAAAAACAAAAAAAACAACCCTATTGCTGAAAACATTTCACATTTTACCATAGGTCATAGACAAATAAAATTGATACTGATAAAATGAATCTTTCTTCCTAAAGGTTAATTTTTTTTTTTTTTGAGACAGGCTCTCTCTACGTAGCCTTGGCTGTCCTGGACTTGCATTGTAGACCAGGCTGGCCTTGAACTCACAGCGACCTGCCTGCCTCTGCCTCCCGAGTGCTGGGATTAAAGGCGTGCACCACCACGCCTGGCTAATTTTCTTAATACCAGAAGGTCTGTGTGGGCTGCTGGTGAAAAAGATCATCAACTCTCTTACCCAGTTGTAAACCCCATGTACTACAATGATGATCGTCATGACAAGGCTTGTCCATGGAAACAAGATTGTAATAAATGTTGTGAGAATAACTAACTACTCTCCAGTTGGACTTAAGGCCTGTTCTATAGAAGGAAAAACAAGCTGAGTAGTATAAAATGTAATAAAGAGTTCATGGTTGGAGAGATAACAGGGCCCAGAGGTGAACCTACTACAACTACACTTCTAAAAGGACATAATAATAGTCTTTATTCTAAATGTGTTTCTCTCTATCATGGACAAGACCTCCTCAGAATTCATCAAGGTTCCTTTTGTAGTTCACAGCAGTTTATTAAAAAAAAAAAAAACCTCATAGATGGTAAAAATGATACCGACAGTCAGTAATGTCAGTGCTCAGCCATAAAGAGGGAATCTAAATTAATTGCCCCACACTCAACACCTGCACACCATTGCAGAAAAGGTGCCAGAAAGACTGTAGAGCCAGAGGTCTGGGAGATTAGAGTTCAAATGTATCTCCTCAACATGTCGGCATTCATGGACTCACAGTAGCTATGAACACTTACACAGAATGTGCAAAACAAGCTAGTCAACATTTTATCATGAAGGAAGAATGATTTACAAGATCCCACACTTAACAGAAGAACCATTGACAACTGAAGGCTCCGAGGGAAGAAGTCGTTTCCTTGTAAAGGTATGAGTCCTGGTAGATTGATCATACAAATGCTGACGGAACTAAACTCAGGAGTACCTGGACAGCACAAAATAGATTCCGCTAGATATCATAAACACTTTAAAATTATTTCCAAATAAGATATGAATTTAGGAAGTGGGTAGGAATGGAGAAAGTAGGTCTGGGAGTTGCAGGGAGGAACAGGAGTGAATATAGTCACACACATTTTATAAAATTAACAAAAATATTATAAAATGGTGAACCTCATTTAAGCTTTCTTTCTAAGGCTTGTGCTTTTGATTACTTCCTTATTCAAAAGCGATATTCACTGTTTTGCAAACATATGTAATGTTTAAGCTGCGTCTAAAGTCTACCCCTCATATCATTTTGTTTTCTCAAAAAGTGCATTTCCCTCACTTTATTCTTTTGTGTTTGGAAGATATTTTTCAAGCCTATCTGTGAATTTATAATTGGATTTTCTATGATGTCAGTTCCACTCTTATTGTTCCCGCTGTGGTTTTTACTTTGACAATCATGGTGTTCATTTTAATGCGATCTTTCTTACAACCTACTGACTCTACTAAAGAATTCTTTTCTTAATTAATGAAAGAGAAAAATTTCTTCTTAAATGAACCAGAGACAATGAAATAGATATTTTTAAATATCTTTATATTGTAGGGCATTTGCACTACTATTTAAATGTATTTAGAAATATATTATATAAAGGTGGGGATTTGGAGTGATGCAGCTTAAATATATGCCCCCCACACACAAACACACACACAAACATTTGTTTGGCTCTTACTGTTTTTAATGATTATATGATAGCAGTTTTTATTATTAAGTGGTATCTTGTGCTTGGTAGCTTAATCCTTAAAAATTCATTTTTAAAATATAAAAGAGTTCCTTTAACTAATATTGTAAAACATTGTTTCATGGAAAGATATAACTGTGCAGTGATATAAAGCTCTATCTATCAAAAATATTTACCTATAATCTATCTACATGTCATCTATTATTTATCAATCATTCAAAGCAAATTAAGAAGAAGTACATAAGACATGAATTCAAAGGTATACTTTTAAATGGTATTTATTTGCTCTGTTACCCAAAACCCTTCCTGTGAATAAGTCACATAATTTCCTTTGGCAATCCATCAGCCAGAATGTTAGCATCATTCAAATGCTGTGTCTTTTATATCACTATGATGACTTCTGTATTAAAAATTACAATGGAGTCATTTTGATGTTATATGATTGGCAAGGAAATAGTAGTGAATATTGTACATTTCTTTTAGGGCTAAGTATGTCTTTGCAACAGTCATATACTGAATCTCTATGCCACAATGTAATAATATTTGGAGGTGGGGCATGTGGTGCTAGCTACATCATGGGAGTGGAACCTGATTGAATAGGATTAGTAAGCACCCTTTTTAGATCTGTGGCTACAGCTTTTTCTCTTTTTCATGAGGTCCCAGAATACGAAGAGACCACCAATAGAAGTCATGTAATTAAATGGTATTACTGGATATTTTAGAATCTAAAACTGAGAAATAAACATGTTATGGTATTTTGTTATATTAGCCCATAGCAGCAGTCTTTCTATTGCCATAACAAATGCTTGAGATAATACATTAGTAAAGAGGAAAGCCTTATTTTGACCTCTAGTTTGGAGATTTTCAGTCTGGTATCAGTTGCATTGCTTTTCTACCTGAGGCAGGAAACATATCAAAGGAAGGGATTTGGAGGAAAGCAAGTCCTTCCTTTTGTAGCTGAAAAGAAAGTAGGATGGCAAATGCTCAACAGCCCAACATTGGAGCATCTTTCCAATGACTCCTAAACTTCTACTGGCTTGCACCTCCCCCACAGACAACTTTCCTATTTCTGTTTCTAAGCAGGGCATACAGACTATTAATTATGTCCTATATTTAAACTATAGTCCAGTACAAAGTCCCTGAAACAGACTGCTATGATATAGATCCTTGTGCTAACTGATGATATTTAACATTTCCTTCCTTACATGTTTATTTTCACACTTAGTATCTTTTCATATATTTTAACATAAAGGCATATCAAAGGGGTACAGAAAATAATATATGAGGGGATGTGTAACCATCACATAACAATGTGAAAAGCAAGAATGAGAAAAAACTAGGAGAGAAACATCTGCTAACCACTAGCCTTAGAACTGAGGGTCAAAGAAAACAGCAAGAGTTACTCACATGTCACGAAAGACACAGGAAAGAAGAGTTCACACTATGAAAGCTGATTTAATTCCTAGAATAGGAAGAATTCATCCATGGGAAATTGTTAAGTTCTGAATCACAGTTAACAGTTGGTATGACCAGTCTTTTTATGTATTACATTTCTAATTTTAATTCATTCACTTTACATATTAATTGTAGCCCCCTCCTAGTCCTCAGAAAGGGGGAGCCCCCCTCATCTACCATCTGACTTTAGCTTATCAAGTCTCATCAGGACTGCCTGAATCCTCTTCCTCTGTGGCCTGGAATGGCCACCCTGCCAGGAGGAAGTGATCAATGAGTGGGAAACAGGGTCCATGTCAGAAGCAGCCCCTGCTCCCCACATTATGGGGCTCACAGAGAGACAATGCTGCCTATGGACAACATCTCAGCAGAGGATCTAGGTTCTCTCCATTCAGGGACTTGGTTGGCTCATCAGTCTCTGTAGATCACTCTGGGCCCAGATTTGTTGGCTCTGTTCTATCCTGCTCAAGTCCTTCCATCCCCTAACTCTTCCCTAAATTACCCTGTGCTCTGCCCCAGAGTTTGGCTGTGAGTCTTGGCATCTGCATTGCTTCTATCCCCTACTAGGTGGAGTCTCTCTGAGGATCTAACGGTAGGCTCCTGTCCTGTTGCCTGTCTCCAAGTACTTCCAAGTGTCTATTCTTGTTGCCCCTTCTGAATATGATGTGCATTAAGTATCCTTTCTAAGGTCCTCCTTGTTATTTAGGCTTTTCAGGTTTGTGTGGTGTTGTGTGGTTATCCTGTATTATGTGGCTAACATCTGTTTCTAAGTGTGTATATACTTTGCGTGTCTGCCTGGGTATTGGGTACCTCACTCAGGATGATCATTTCTAGTTCCATCCATTTGCCTGCAAATTTTAAGATATCCTTGTTTTTAATAGCAGCATAGTATCTCATGATGTTAATGTACCACATTTTTAAAATCAATTCTTAGGTTGAGAGACATCTAGGTTGTTTTTCAGATTCTGGAATTTATAAATAAAGCTGCTATGAACATAGTTGAGCAAATGTCCTTGTGGTATGGTGGAGCATCTTTCAGTTATATGCCCAGTAGTGTACAGTAGTGTCTTGATGAAGAACTATTCCCAATTTTCTGAAAAAGGTCCAGATTGATTTCCAAAGTGGTTGTACAAATTTACACTCTCTCCAACAGTGGAGAAATGACAGCATCATCAACAAATGTCTCTGGTCTAACTGGATGTCTACATGTAGAAAAATGCAAACATACACATATTCATCACCTTGCACAAACTCAAGTCCAAGTGGATTAAAGACTTCAACATAAAACCAGACATACTGAAAGGAAGAAAGAGTGGGGAAGAGTCTCAAATTCTTTGGCACAGGAGACAACTTCCTGAATAGAGTACCAAAATCCCAGGCTCTCAGATCAACAATTAATAAATGAGACCTCATGAAACTGAAAAGCTTCCGTAAGGCTAAGGAAACAGTCAACAGAACAAAATGACAGCCCACAGACTGAGAAAAGATCTTCAGCAACTCTATATCTGACAGAGGATTAATATCCAAAATACATAAAGACCTCAAGAAATTAAATACCAACAAATCAAATAATCCAGTTTAAAAATGGGATACAGATCTAAACAGAGAATTCTCAACAGAGGAATATGGAATGGTCCAGAAACATCTCACAAAAATGCTCAACATCCTTAGTCATCTCAGAAATGCATATCAAAACAACTCAGATTTCATTTTACACCTGTCAGAATGGCTAATATAAAAAACTTAAGTGGCAGCACATGCTGGCAAGGATGTGGAGATATGGCCAGTCTTATACTTTTACTAATGTCAAGGTACTAGCATTAGTAATTGTAATTTAAGATGACAACAGTATAGAAAAGTGTTTGATGGAGCTTAAAATGTTTTCTTTTCTACAGAGACATTCTTATCTAACTCTGCATTTGTTCTTTAAAATAAAGATATGTTAAAACAAATAATAAGGGCAGAACAGAAGGTTCTGTGCTTAAGTGTGCTTATTACTTGTGCGGAGGACAAGAGTTAGCTCCCAGGCACTACATATTAGACAGTACAACTACCTATACCCCATGGTATCAGATGCCTTATTCTGATTTTCTTTGGTACTAGCACACAGTTTATATATTAAAATTCACATGCATACACATGCAAATAAATAGATAAAATTTTAAGGCAAATAGTAATCTCTAAGTTTTCACTGTACTGCTGTAGATAGGAAACATTCAGAGAGAGTCCTTCACTGAAAAGGGGTGTGCCGTATAGCAATACATCTTAATTTTTAAATAGACTAGAGATCTGAAAATAAATTAAATTTACCCTAATTTTCATAAATAGTTGACTTCAGCAAGAATATATGTAATTCAGCAAAGAGTAAATGAAGATATAAGAAAACAGTAATTATTTTACCATGAAAATATAATGAAAATGACATTTATTACTGAAATTAGACACATGGCTAAATTAAGAGCTGAGGTGTTCCCTCTCTGTTTACTCTCATGACATTTCAAGCACTGGCTTTAATGGAAAACAAAAACAAAATATGTTCCTCCCTGTACTGTTTACATTTAACAGAAACTATAGAATAATTTGTTGTCTATCACAGAGACAAAAATCATCTTACATATTGAGGATGCTTAGAAACAGAGAAACAGGATTACTGAGAAACAAGGCAGAGATGCAGATGTCTAGCATTACAGGTATGTGACTTCAGAGCACCACAATTTGTTGAATTCTCTTAGAGACTGTGCTTTCAATCAAAGCTGTCTAAAACCACATAAAAATGATAAAGAAAACCACAGCAAAATATTTTTTACTTCAATTAAAAATATAGATATAAATAATAATATCAAAATAATTACTGTTAATTCTTAAGGCTATATAGAAACATAAACGTTAAGTTGGGAAAGAGTAGAGATGAATAGTAATTTGGAAACAGAGCCAATGCATAATGAAAAATATACAAAAAGTAAATAGGCATCTGCTTTATGAGGATAGCTTTAGTTCAAATGTTTCAGTCCTGGAGTCTATGTATACCAATTACCTATTTCTACTAAGTTTTAAGAGATTTTGATAACTATTCGATCATCAGTTATTATAGTTCATAGTTTCATTTTGTAGTTCATGTTTGTCATTCACTTATTTCTACTAAATTTTAAGAGATTTTAAGAAATATACAATCAACAGGTATTGTAGTTCATTTCTATATTCTCAGAACCTGGAGGCACAAGTAAAAGATTCAATAACTCAAATCTATAAAGCTAAACCTTCATAGTGGGTTCCAGGCCCTTCTGTTTCTCAAAAATCTCTGAAAGAAAAGGGAAGAAATCTTTATTATCCAACAGAAAAATCCCAGGTGTGCTAAGCGTTAAAAAAAAAAGTTAATATGGACACAGGCTGTGAGTCACGTTGGAATACAGGCGCCATTTTGTTACACACACACACACACACACACACACACACACAAGCACAGGCACACAATGTTTCATGATTAATAATAATAATAAATAGGCATGTGTTATACATCCATGATAGGCATCTATTAATAGATATTTTGGTAAGTAGAAAATTTATATACATTTTATATGAACATTGTTGTCATTGATGTTTTACTTCTTTTGGAGGATTATTCTTTTTATTTTATTTTTTTTGAGATATGTTCTCACTATATAATACTGGCTTTCATGGCTCTCACTATACAGAACAAGGTGTCTTCAAACACACAGATATCTGCTGCCTCTGCCTCCTCAGTACTGGGATAAAAGGTATTCACCCCCACTACCACTAGCAGTCTATTCATGCTTTATTTCTCTGATGTGAAATTTAAGGTTATAAAATGGTTAATAAGCATATATGTATTAATATTTTATAATATTTATGACTATACATAAATATGTGTATTGTGTTGATACAGGGTGCCCACAGAGGTAATAATAGGGCTTCGGTTATCCTGGATATGGAATTACAGATGATTGCTAGGCACCAAGTGAATCGTGGAAACTAGAGCTGGTTCTCTTATTCAAGAGCTATACGTAATCCGACCTCAGCCTCTCAAGTCTCACCTGTACTATCTGTAGCCTCTTCCTCTGTAGCCAAACAAGGCCACCCTTCCAGGGGGAAGTGATCAAAGAAGTTCAGTGACCAGAGTCCATGTCCTAAGTAGTCCCTACTCTCCACATTGTAGGACCCACAAGGAGACTGTGCTACTACATCTGAGAAGAGGGTCTAGGTCCACACCATACATGGACCTTGGTTGATGTTTCAGTCTCTGTATTATAGTGTACTTATCCTGTAATATGTGGCTAAAATCCGCTTATAAGTAAGTATATGCCATGCGTGTCTTTCTGGGTCTGGATTACCTCACTCAGGATGATCTTTTCTAGTTCCATCCATTTGCCTGCAAATTTCAAGAATTCCTTGCTTTTTAATAGCTGTATACTATTCCATTGTGTAAAAGTGCCATGATTTCTCTATCCATTCTCAGTTGAGGGACATCTAGGCTATTTCCAGAATCTGGCTAGTATGGGTAAAGCTGCTGTGAACATAGTTGAGTAAATATCCTTGCTGTATGGTGAAGCATCTTTTGAGTATATTCCCAGAAGTGATAACTGGGTCTTGAGGTAGAATTATTCCCAATTTCTAGATAAAGTACCATATTGATTTCCAAAGGGGTTGTTAAAGTTTGTACTCCCACCAGCAATAGAAGAGTGTTCCCCTTTCTCCACATCCTTGCCAGCATGTGCTGTTATCTGAATTTTTCACCTTAGCCATTTGGACAGACTAATTTTGAGTTTCATTTCCCTGATAACTAGGAATGTTGAGCATTTCTTTAAATGTTTCTCAGCCATTCAATATTCCTCTGTTGAGAATTCTCTGTTTAGTTGGCTTGGTGGCATTTAATTTTTTGAGTTCTTTATATATTTTGGATATTAGCCCTTTGTCAGATGGAGGGTTGGTGAAGATCTTTTCCCAGTCTGTAGGCTGTTGTTTTGTTCTCTTGACTTTTTCCTTTGCCTTACAGAAGCTTCTCAGCCTCATGAGGTCCCATTTATTAACTGATCTTAGGGCCTGGGCTGTTGGAGTTCTGTTCAGGAAGTTGTCTCCTGTGCCAATTGAGTTCAGGGCGCTTCCGCACTTTTTCTTCTAACAGATTTAGTGTGTCTGGCTTTATGTTGAGGTCTTTAATCCATTTGCACAAACCACTGGAAAAATGTCCTTGTTTCTACTACTGTCAGAATTCTGCCTAAAAAAGTACAAGCTTGGATGCAGGTAGAGTTGACAGCAAAACTCTGCCAAGACACAGTAAGCAAGTCCTCAAAATTCCTGCCTCACAAACATGTCTGTCAGATATATTGGGCCAGAAGGCTAAAGATGATGCATCAACTAAATTATAGAGAATTTAGGATTACTGTTCAGACAGTAAACTGTCTCTGTTATCTCATTTGGGCAGTCGCTAACCTGCACCCCCTGTATACTCAGGCAATGAATTTTATTCCTTCTCAAGTGTCTGATGGGGTTGAAGACCAGGTACCTTAGTTTTGCAATTAAGCTTAGTTGTTTAGGGGTTAAGATGATATTAGGTCTGGATAGATGTTTTAAGGTGATAATGATGAGATATGATAGATATTGGTTTACATTCAGAATTTTAGAAGCACCAAGATAGGAAAGATGTTTTCTTCAAGGTTGCCAAGTACAAATAGCCAAAACACTAAGAATGTAACATTTATATAATTCCTTATTATTTCATGGTTCTTTTTAAAGTAGGTAGTTTAATGTCTATATGTGTACTAATATAAATGTATATGTAAAAATAGACAAAAATAAAGTTTTTTTTGTACATGGCTTCTTCTACAAAAAAAGCAATAAGTAATTTTAATGGATGAACTTTTTCACTAGCCCAAGATTACAAAGTCTTAAACGACTTACCCATTAATAAACTGTAACAGAATATATAATTTTTCTCAATTTACTTACGTTTTTATGCTTTGAGTCCAAGACTACTATTTTATATGACAAATAGTAAAAGTTTTCTTATTGCAAAATATGTCATCCAGGTTCTTTAGATGTCCTTATCTGGATATACACAGTGTTGTTAGAAAGAACATCTTCCTAGGACAGATCATGTGAAAGAGGGAATAATAATAAAGAGGAAGAGATTAGAGAAATTAGAGAAATGGCAAAAGGACATATTAAGAGATTACACATACACACACAGACACACACACACAAAGAGAGAGAGAGAGAAAGAGAGAGAGAGAGAGAGAGAGAGAGAGAGAGAGAGAGAGAGAGAGAGAGAGAGAGAGAGAGAGAGAGAGAGAGAAGGGAGAACAAGTCTGGAAATGCAGAAATGTAGGATTTTCAAGAGACAGCAATATCTGAAGCACCTAGGCTAGTTCTTTGGTTTAACACAGTAGATCTGAAATTTTAAAGGCTTAAAATGCAAATAAACTAAAGAGAATAAATTTGTATCATCTTAAACATAAAGTGTATTGAAGATATTAGTTTAAGGAAATGTTACTCTCCCATAAGTTTAAATAGATGATTACAAACTTATTAGAAACAGTTATTGCTAAAGCAGTATTTACTATGATCTAGTATTCTCCAACCCTAACTTTGTCTTCAAAATATGGATTATTTATAAATATGAAAGTTGTATGTTGCTCTCCAAAATTTTCTTATGGTTCAAACAACTATATAACAGGTGGTAAATGTCCCTAATCCAAATAACCACATCCCATTATAACATTGATGTCTAAATATCTCTGAATATTTGACAACCTACTATTCACCCATGGAGAAGGTCTCAGATAAATATCATTAATTTTAAATTATAGAGTATTATTGAAAGAAGTATAAAATATACTAAAAACTGTCTTAATGAAGAAAAACATTTCTGTCTGAGCAGCACAAGCTATTTCATATTTAGAAGTTAAATATAACATAGTAAATAGAAATAAAATATTGATTTAAAGTTGGCTGACAATAAAGTTTACTTAGACAAAATCACATGATAAATGTGTTTTATTCCTAATGTCACATTTAAATTATTTTATTTTACTAACACATAAAAAACACCATGCTGGTATAATTACACCCATTATTAAGACTATGAATAATGCTATTTTTCTTATCAATCATTAAAAGCTGAAAAATAAATCAATGCAGTTTCTATTGAGTTAGAGCTAGGGCATTGAATTAAATGTTATAATGTGACAATTTCTACTTAAATTTGGAGGTGCCTTTTTTTCCAAAAATTATCAACAGGAGAACTAAGAATTATAAATTTTTTCTGGTAAAATATATATTCATCATAAATATTAGATTTATAGTTAGTATAAATGCATTGTTCTCCCTTAAATTGCTTCTGAGTACACAAAATGACATTGCTTTTCTTTAAATGTGTTTTAATTTTTAAGTAAAAGAATTTTTACTTACAGAAAGTAGGTGGGACCTCACCATGTTTCTGAACTTCCTGAGGCCCTCGGAGAATGTCTATAAAAAGTCTTTTTCATGTATCTGTGCAATTGATGGCTGTACGTGGATAAATACATATCTTTATTTCACTGCATATAAATAATTTAAATCACATAAATGTAGAAGAAGATTATTCAAGGTACATGGGAGCCTGCAAGCACATGTTTGAGGAAATGCACACCTGGGAACTCCTTAGGGCATGGGTTAGGGATGCGAGCACGGATTTCATTCAGCAGGTGAGGGAAATTCCTAAAGTAAACACTTCAGCATTGTGCATTTCACGTGAAAATGTTCTATGTATTATAGACGCTATAAGTAAGTGCTCCAGAACTGGGTTATGAACCTTCTGTAATTCCACAGTAACACTCACCTGTTCACATCTGCATGTTAACACCTAGAATTTTAAAAAGGCATTTTAGCTCATACTTATCTTTACAATATTATATTTTCTTTATGTTTAAAGAGGCACACAATATGTGTGCAGTGCTCTCAATATAAATACAGCATTTTGAGGAGTCTCTGACTTCAGTGGAAGACATCAGTTTCAATTTCCTTTATCATAGTTTTCGTGAACGAGTGACTAGTCCCCTCTGGTGCTCTTTGGGAAACTGGAGTTTTGTTTGTTTGTTTGTTTGTTTTGTTTTGTTTTGTTTTTTGGCTTATCAAGACAGGGTTTCTCTGTGTAGCCTTGGCTGTCCTGGACTAGCTTTGTAGACCAGGTTGGCCTTGAACTCACAGTGATCCACCTGCCTCTGCCTCTCAAGTGCTGGGATTAAAGGTATGCGCCACCATGCCCGGCTAAACATGAGCTATTTTAAACCTAGAGTATTTAACTATCACTGGGCAAATAAATCTTTTTTTTTTATTTCAGATTTTTTAATTTTTTACATATACATTTATATTATTACACACATATATAATAAACTACCTATAGCAAGAAGAATCATAAAACAATAAGGAATTACATAAATATTACATTCTTAGTGGTTTGGCTATTTGTATTTGACAGCCTAAAAAAAACATCTTTCCTATCTTGGTGCATTTAAAATTCTGAGTGTAAATCAATCTCCATCACATCTTGTCGTTATCACCTAAAACATCTATCTAGACCTAAAAACATCTTAATCTCTAAACAACTAAGTTTCATTGTAAAATTAAGCTACCTGGTCTTAAACTCCATCAGAGACTTGAGAAGGAATAAACTTGATTACCTGAGTATGCCGGGAGTGCAGGTGGTAGCTTTCCAAATGAGAAGATGACAAAGACAGTTTGCTGCCTGAAGAGTCTACAACATTGGAACATCTTCTTCAGCCTTCTGGCCCAATATGTCTGACAGACATATTTGTGAGGCAGGAACTATTGAGGACTTGCTTACCCTGTCTTGGCAGAGTTTAGCCATCGACTCTGCTTGCATCCAAGTTTGTCCATTTTTAGGCAGAATTCTGTCTGTGATAGAAATGAGAACATTTTGCACAGCGCTTTGTTTGCCACATTTGAAGCCATCTCCATAAGGAGGTTCTATGATGCTCATCAGCCTCTTTGAGGTAGGATGAGTGTTGCCAAGAGTTAACCTGTCTCATTTTCAGTGAATCTTTAAAACAATAAAAACATTTCAAAAGCTATACTCTGAATGTCTCTGAGATTTATGAAGACCTTATCTAACTATCCCACCTTATCTTTCTATAGAATGGTATCTATCTGGTGCACCTAAGATGTATAACCTTGTGATAACAGTAGACTAGTGATTGACATGACTATGATTTGCTAAGCTAACAATTAACTTGTACAACTTATTCATCCAAAACAGCCTGCAATAACACTTTCAAAGTATTAGAAATAAACGTTGTATTATACTTAAGTTATATGGGTACCATACCTCATATTAGAGTATATATATGTATATATATACACACACATATATAGTGAAGAATAAAGTTACATTTGAATTCTATACCATTGTTGTTAGAATTAAGCTTATTTTGCATCTACATACAAAATTCTATACCAATGAGTTAAAAATAACCTTGTGAGTGACAATTGAGGCATTAAGTTGAGGAGTAGATTCACTAATCTGCTTTTTGTTCCATCTTCCCTATATATTTCTATGTTCCCCCTTCTTTCATTTCAATCCCTATCTCCAAACCTAAGAATGTAACATAAAGGGAAAGAGAGACATCACAGAATCTAACCTCGTTTTCTTTCTAAATAAGACCAATAGTAACTTGTAACCAACTCCCATTGATAATAACCCTATAGCCCAAGAAAGCAACCAAAAACCTACCTGACCCCCATAAAAGGAAATGGGGCATCATTCTCTTAGGACTCTAATTAAGCCTGGAATTTCTCAACATTTAGAAACTGGGAAAAGGAATCTTAATTTAAATCTATCTTCATTATTTCAAATTATATCTAATTTTTTGGCATCAGTACATGTTTTTGCTGATTACCATGTTCATCAGAATAGCTCTAACTAAGTAAAGACACCCCAAAGAACCAAGTTCAAGCCTGTTGGGTTTCTGTTATAGAAGGCTGCTTGGGGAGAGTCATCCGACCTTCATATGAGACCTTAGACACTCCATCATAGACCTTCCAGGTAATGTAATTCTTCAAGTTTCATTTGAAAATGTGAGTTGTTGGAGCATACAGACTATGAGACACTGAAAGGTGATCC
This sequence comes from Acomys russatus, assembly GCF_903995435.1. Classification (NCBI taxonomy): domain Eukaryota; kingdom Metazoa; phylum Chordata; class Mammalia; order Rodentia; family Muridae; genus Acomys; species Acomys russatus. The sequence continues at coordinate 58,158,090 of NC_067158.1, forward strand.
TATCAATGTAACAATAGAAATATCACATCCATGCTGGTGCAGACAATGCTCTCTGGTTGTGTCATGCTTCAGGGTCACCCACATTCTTTAAATTACCCTTTGCAAAAGTTCTCTGAGGCATGTCCCACCAAAGCCTTCACTTACCAGGAAACTGGGACAGAGGGGAGGACATCCTATTGGGACTCTAGATGAGAGAAGCATGGGAGAATAGCAAAGTAGAAGGATCCAGAGGGTCCTAGAAACCTACAAGTAGAACAATATGATAGGCAGATTTGGGCCCAGGGGTCCCGCTCAAACTAAGGCACGAGCCAAGGACAATACAGGCGGTAAACTTTAAACCTCTACCCAGATCTAGCCAATGGTCAGAACATTCTCCACAGTTGAGTGGAGAGTGGGATATGACTTTCTCACGTACTCTGGTGTCTCACATTTGACCATGTCCCCTGGAGGGGGAGACCTGGTGGCACTCAGAGGAAGGACAGCAGGTTACCGAGAAGAGACTTGATACCCTATGAGCAGATACAGGGGGAGGTAATCCCCCTCAGGAACAGTCATAGGGGAGGGGAATAATGGGAAAAGGGGAGGGAGGGAAGAATGGGAGGACACAAGGGATGGGATAACCATTGAGATGTAACAAGAATAAATTAATAATAAAAAATTAAAAAAAAAAAAGAGTTCTCTGAGGTAATAAACTCATTGAGTCACCAAATTGGACTCTGGTGGAATCGTACTTTGGTCTGTCCTTACAATTCTGTAAGGAGTGAGTAGTTCTTTGTTTAAATACCCCCAGAAGACTTACACATTCCTTCAAGTACAACAAAGCACTATACCTCAGTTGTATTTACTCAGTTTTTTCTTTAAAAAAAAAAAATAGAATCTAGTTCTATACCATAATGTTACTACTGAAACAATTCAGGTTTCTGCATTATAAATCTACTTACCCAGTATTTATCATTAAATACCTGAGTACCAGACGCCCCACACTTCAGCTCATTATACAATAGTAATGAACAGCTTTTCTTTAAAATACTGAAAATATTTATAGTCTCCATTTTATTTTAAATTCTCTAGGACATTATAACACCATTTTGTGCTGTGGTTATTCTTTAAAAGATGATTCTCAATTCCCAGCCCTCAGGGATCAACAAACCATGCAGAAGAGGGGAAGCTGAAAATTTTAAGAGCCAGAGGGGAAGGCGACCACTAAGGAAACACTGCCTTCTAAGCCCAGCAGGGCCGATGCACGTATGAACTCAGAGATTGCACATACAGGGCCTGTACAGGTCTGAGCCTGATGTGGGCCCCGCACTGCAAAGCAAAGTCATAAAGGCCGCATCCCTAACCCAGGGCCTATCTCCAACTGTGTACGAGAAATTTGTTTCTCCTCAATGGAGTTTTACTTTATTTGCAAACCAAGCTTAGTGGCAGGTGCCATGCTCAGAGATAGAGGGCCAATGAAATATGAGCTCACTGGCAACTTAAGAGGTTATTTGTTTTAAAGCGTTTTGTCAGGTTCCCCTCCCCCACCCTTACATGTCCTTTGCATAACTATATTATGATTTCTAGTTTGTGTCTCTATGTGCTTCTGGTGCTTTTATTCTGGCCCTTTCTTTGTGTGATTGTTTTGCCCTAAAATGGTTTAGTTATATTTATTTTATCTAATTTTATTTTATAGTCATTATTGATTTTAGATTCTGTTTGTAGTCTAAGAAGACTGCAAATGGAAGAATATGCTTTTGGTGGGTGAGATCCTAGAGCGGTAGTTGAGAAATACATCATGACCCTGATCCAAGGGAGAGAGAGTGAGCATGGGCCTGGCAGCAATTTTGAAACTTCAAAGTCCACCCAGAGTGACATACTTCCTACTAAATGAGTTTTTCTAATTATGCCACACCTCCTAATTCTTCTAATCCTATCAAATAGTGCCACTCCCTGCAGACTAAGTATCCAAGTATATGAAGGAGCTTACAACCATTATTATTCAAGCCACCAAAAGTAGAAACCAAAGCAAAATAAAGGAAATTAAATATATATATTAATTGCAAAAAAAATGACAAGCAGAATCTTAATGATTCTATGAGCAATAGAAAATTTGATACACCCAGGACAATGGAAACTCCACAGGAATCTATGTGGGTGACACTAGCTAAGAATCCTAGCAGTGTGGGATACGGACCCTGAACCAGCCATCTCTTGTAACCACGCATGATGACTTCCAATGCTGGGATAGGGACACTAACTCAGGCACAAAACCTCTGACCCACAATGCTTTTCATGTTCTGAAGTTTTGAAATGTAGTTGTCCCTATGTAGGGATATTAAGTATTATGAAGGGAGTTGCTAGAATTATTTTGAATAGTCTGACTAAATTCTATACAAGTGAAATTTATCTTTATGTATTTAGAGATGGAAAAAAAGAAAAATAATAGATCACATGTCAGCTAAGAAGTTTCTTAGGGATAAACATTATATTAACTTGAAAGAACGGTTACAGCTCTCTTACCCTATAGTCCATCATGATTTCTTGTTTTATTTGACCACTATTTTTCTTATATTATCTTGACAACCTTTTTTTTTTACACTATCCACTAAAGCTATCCATTTTTCTCTCCTTTGTCACATACCTGCTTTTGTAAAGCTTGTAAAAACACAAAGCCAGCCAGGCTTCATTACTTTCCTATACTTGGAAAGCTTGCTACTATCATCCATCCGGAACCTTAAGCCCAAATAAGCCCTTTCTTCTAAAAGTTGCCTTGATCTTGGTATTTAATCACAGAATTAGTTAAATAACTAATACTATTTATATCTTTTCCTCCCAGGATCCTAAAAAAGAGTCACTATACCCTCTTAGATCAATTAATCCCCTGACATCCTTTATAAAGATGGTTTTAGTTGGCTATTTATCTAACATTTCAGTTTCATATGGTTTTGTAAAATCACCAGTGGCCTCTCCAGTGCCAAGTGTTCTATCTTTCCTGTGGATGACAAAGGGCATAGAGCATCATTTGCTCCTCTTTGATGGATTCTGACTTTGCACAAAGCTGCAGGTCACTTCACTGCCCTCTTTCAAGCAGGCAGTCACCTTAGCTGGTATTGGGACTCCAAGGTTAAGTAATTGCATGTGTTCACTTAGCCATCTACATGATAATTAATGCTAGGTCTGAACTAATGGCCTTGGAATTTATATTATCAGTTGAGAACTATTACTTGACCTCCAGACTGCTAGAGTTATCTACTTTTAAAATGTTCGCGGTCTAACAGTTATTTAAAAACAAAACATACCTCCAGAACAAATTTTTATTTCTTGCAAACTGTAACTCAATTCAGAGTTTCTCATTTTAATTCTGGAGTACTCTGTAATTTAGTTTATGGGGTCATGATGATGACTCACTTTTGGAATCTGGTTTTCTCACTCCCAAACTCATTTAAGCAGAAGCCTATTTGCTCTACTTTTTAAATGAATTCATAGTTTTTTTTTCCCTCACCAAATCTACCTGCAAAAATGAGCCAACCCTCTGTAGGTTTCCCCTGGTTTCAGTCATGGTTTCTTTAGTTCTCTTAATTCTTATGTTATGTCTGTCCTGGGGCTTACATTTTAAGTAGGGCAGCAAGAAGGAGGTTTGTGGACCGTATTTCATACTATTGCTCTCAAATCCAAGCATTTCAGTATCAACCAGTGCAGAATCATAACACAGCTGTGTGCAGCCTACCTTTCACGGTTTCAGATTTTCAAATTTTATGCCTCCATTAGCTTCCACACTACATGGTCCAAGACATTGACGTACTTGCTTTTCAGTACACTTGAATGTACCTTTTCTACTTCCAATGTTTTCTTATTCTTTATCTGGTTATCCATTTGGGTATTTCCCTTTCCCCTAAGCAGTTTTACAGTGTGCTGCATGTAATACCTACTCAGCCATCCTCACAGTGATAAAACTTCCACTAAAGAAGAAGCTTTAAATAATTAATGCTGTTCATAGTATTTAAAACCTTGAGTACTTGTTTTCTATTCTCTGCTATTGTCCAAAATATCTGGTATAAGCAACTCTTTTGGTTTCTTCCGATTTTGTTTTTGTTTGTTTGTGACAGGGTTACTCTCTGTAACAAGGCCCTATCTGTCCTTTAGATGAAGCTAGCCTCAAACCCACAGAGATCTGCCCACCTCTGGCTCTCAAGTGCTGAGATTAAAGGTGTGCATCACCAAGGCCACCTTCATAATCAACCCTTAGAAAAGGAAACACCCATTAGTAATACAGATACCTGTGCAACCTATTATGGCACTCAACAGTTATTGTCCTCAGCACTTAATAACTTGCATGCATGTAAACAGAGTAAAGGCTATAAGGGCCAAATAAATGCTTACAAAGTAAGGCACTGCTTTGGCTATGCAAAATGCATTAGCTACAATAACAGTTATCCAGAGAGACATGACTAAGTAATTATTGTGACTCTTTTATAACTTCTTATATAAGCAGTCCTGTCAAGATGCCATTTTGTGTGATTTTTTTTTATATAAATACCCTTGAGACCCAAATTATTCTTCTTTGTCCTGTATGATTAAAGTATGTTGTTGCATCTATTGTCTGTGGTACTATCCATCTTTAATTTCCCTATCTCTTGGGACCTTTTGGACTGGAACTCAGAATTTGGACACAGGGCAATCAGAGCAAATACCTTATGAGTGCCTAAAATATTCTGCAGTAGAAGGTTTTAATCTTACAAGTCTTCAGTTACATGTGTGTGGAAGAAGAGGGTCCTCAGATTATTACAAACATTTTGGATAACGGAGAAAGGAATGAAAACAGTAGTGGACAACAAAACGATTTATCACTTTCCCTTGAGTATATCTAGAACAGTTTACTTATATAAAATTTTAGCCAGAAATGGACTTCGATCATGGAAATGAATGTCTTCATAAAAGAGTTAATACTGAAGAGTTACTAAAATAGGACAATTTCCCTTAGGCATCTTGGAAATTATATTTTCAGTAATGATTTTATTTTGATCCACACAAAACATTAACATGTTACTCAGAAATTGAACTTCTAATACTAAAAACACATAGCTGTAATATTAATGAATATATGAGGACTGACGCCTTATCAGTCACTGGCCCCAAATATTCTTTCAGCTCTAAAACATCATCTTATTTCACCAAGCTTTTAGATTCTGGAAGAAATTTTGTGTTTTTAATCCAAAACCATGCATAAGGATTGAGATGAATAACTTTAATGGGAAATGAGCTATTTTGGAGATTGTGATTATTCATTTCTGGTGAAATTAGTGCTCTCGGTTAATTTCCTTTATTTTCTAATATAGAGGAGTGCCAGATGTTTTGCATTTTTTAAGAAACAGTTTGCACATCTGCTTCAAGGCTGCAGTTACTAAATTATTTTTTAATTATTTTTGTAATGATCACTCTTGAATTTACAAAGTTTTCATCTATTTACTTCAATACATAGTTTCTATATTTTTTTTTTTACCTGCTTGTTTCTCCATATTAGAAACAAGAGTCTTCTTATAGTAATTTCATTATTCCTGACTTTTACATTTGGCCACCCTTTGCTTTATTGTAGATAACAGAGTCTGTATAAAAATGAATAAACTAGGTATACATTAAGTGAATCACTTGCTCTTTCCGTTTGAAAAGTATGATGGTGCTACATGATTAAAGGTAGTAATTTAAGGAATTTTTCTAAAGACTTAACTCAGGTAAGAAAAAATCTGACTGCTATACACAAGGGGTAAAAAATGCGATGTAAGATGGCCAGTGTTTTAGTGATGTGTGCTGTGTCCCACGGTTTTGTTATGAGATATGCTCCACCCACAAAGATCACTTCTTAAAGGTTTGATCCCTATTTCATCACTGTTCAAAATGGATGCTTCTTAGAAATGATTGGCTCACGCAGTCTTTGCCTTCCTTAGTGGTCTAATCCTTTAGCGGGGTCTTCATATGGTAGCATTATAGAATAATAATAGAATATGAAAAGTATTTGAAGAGGTAATATCTTTGGGACCTAATTTTTATCCTAGGTTCCTCTTTCTGGATGTCTCTCTGTTTCCTGGATGCAATAAGGTAAGAAACTCTGTTCAGATGGACCCTTGATTCATTTTCATCCATGGTGAGCGGCAACAGAGGGGTCAACCCAGAAGCAAGGGGTCAACCCAGAAGCCCAGGGGCTTGGGGTTTATATGAACAGAGGTCGGGGGGAGCAGGAAGTTTGGCGCAGGAACACACAATTGGTTGTTTCGAACATTTAAACATCAGCAAATTGCGTAGGCAGATCTGGGGTAAGGTCAGACTTAGTCACATGGGAACAGTCCTTGGTTTCCGTTTTTCTCGGAACCCAAGGGTAGATGTTTATCTGAGCTAAACTCTAACCTGGAACATTGTGTGAGGGCCTCAAGGGGGGATTAAGCAAACACCATAAGATTGGATGAGGGGTCTTGGCTCATTTCTCACTTGACCATGTCCGGTACCTGTTTCTCTCAGGAGTTTGTCCTTGTGTATCCTCCCTATCTTTTAAGGCCAGCTGGTCCCTGGAACACTCAATAGGCCTTTGTCCCCTAGCTCTGCATTCTTTGTGACTTATCATCTGGGGCCTTGGGCTAGCATACCGGCCGACCTGCACTTATGAGTTAGAGAGCTGAGAGCTCTGCTATTCTGGTTGCTTTAATGCTAATTAAAAATTCTCTTTCAATTTCTAGTCAGTGAAACATTTAAAATAATATCTATGTTTTAACCCTTTTTGCTTTAATCAAAATCTCCACTGTTACTGCCATAGTATATTAGTGAAAACTACAAATCAGTAAACACTGAAAATGTATTCTCAGTCATCTATTGCACCTGAAAGCATCATTTTTATTAAGATCCTCTGTTGTTGTGATCGTAGACCTATCATGCATTTAATTGTTGTACAACTTACATATCAGCACATGCCTTTAATTTATAGTACCTGGAGACAGAGGCAGGTATAGCATCTCTGTAAGTTTCAGGGCGGCCTTGTTTATATAGTGAGGTCCAGGACGGCCAGAGCTATAGAGTGAGACCCTGTCTTAAAAACAAAACAAGAAAAGCCACTTTGCCTTGCAATGGTAGTGGAGGCAGAGCTATATAGATCTCTAAGTCTGAGGCCAGTTTGGTCTTTATAGCAGTTCTAGGCCCACCAGAAATATACAGAAAAATCCTGTCTCAACAAACAAGACAAAAACAAAAAAAACCAAAAACCTAATATCTCAATTTAATAAATTTACATTGCAAACTTATCTCATTCCTATTCAACTTAAAGTAGAATAAAAGTAGACCAAATATGTTAATATATGATGTGGTACAAACCAATATTTAAAGTAAATTATCTTTTCAGTAATTGAATGTCTTATAATGAAGAATAAGTTATTATTTATTAAGTAGGTAAATACCATATTTAATCATGACACTTTGGATTAATAGTTTTGTTTAGTTTGTCCCTTTTTATTAACATTTAGACCAGGGGGCACAGAATGTTTAAATATCCCAGAAATAATTATTCATCTGGATAAAAATCTGACAAATTCCTCTTACCATATAGAAAAATTAACTTATCTTCCTAAAGTTGACAATTTACTTTAGAGAAGTTTCCACAAGTCTTGGTGTAATACAAGATTTTTGATAAATTTCAGGTATATTATTTTAAGTGAAAATGGTTCTCTCAAATATATGAGACCATGCCAGTTTGGCCAAACAAAAGAATTAAGTTCTGCCCAAAGGTCTATGACTTCTCCTATGACAGACATTTGATGAGGCTTACAGAAATATATATTGATTCCTTCACGTGGGAAGATCCTCAAATCTAACTAAAGAATGGTTGAATACCTCCAAGACAGCCATGACACTATCCTGATGTTGGAACATATTGCCTAGAAGATTGTAACCATAGCTCAGAGGGGTCACAGCTTGGTAAAACTGTTGACCCCTGTGGCGGTTTGAATAGTAATAACCCTATAAACTTACGTATTCAAATGTTTGGTGAACAGGGGAGTGATGCCACTTGACAGGGATTAGGAAGTGTAGCCTTCTTGGAGCAGGTGTGGCCTTGTTGAAGAAAGTGTATCACTGAGTGGGTAGGGTTTGAAATTTCAAATGCTCAATCCATGCCCAGTATCTCTTCCTTCTTGCTACCTGAAGATACAGATGTACATGTCTGCCTGCTTGCTGCCCATTATTATGACAATGGATAAAACCTCTGAAGCTGTACGCAAGCCCCAATTAAATGCGTTATTTAAAAATAAGAATTTTCAGGCTCATGGTGTTTTTTCACAACAATAGCACACTGAATTACACAGGTCTGTATCAGGAAATCGGGTATTTCTGTGACAGGCCTGACCATGCTACTTGTTGGAAGACTGTGGATTTGGGGGTTTTGGTTTAGGAAAAGAGTGGAATGTGTTAACTGGAGTTCACTGTCTCAAGGAATTTTAATCTATGAATATGGCTGCTCTGGTCACATCCAAAGGAATGCTGGGAATATGTGTTGTCTCTTCCCTAGACTTCTTTCTCTACACAGGCCTCTGAGATTTATCTTTTTTCTTTCTACTGAAGGCTATTTGTTTAGGACACACCTACTACTACTGCTGCTCTCAAACATTTTTCATTTGTTTCTACCTACTAAAAATTCCTAAAAGCTTCCAAAATCCATTTATTTTTTGTCTCAAAACTCATATTTTTTAATTTGTATGTATGATATATCACAGATTATCTGTGCTGGTTTGCATGCGATATTCTGCATAGCCTTGGACATACCTTTAATCCCAAACAATGAACATCAAGCTGGTTTGTAGAAGGAAACACCCATGTTTAAAGGTGATGTCTTACTGAGATGCAGACAAAGGGACAAATCTGAAAAAGATTTGACAGGATAGTCTATGCCTACTTCCATAATAACAGAAAGGAAAGAGAGGTTATGTAAGGGAACCCATGGATAAGCAGTTCAATTGAGTGGAGGTCAATCACTTAGGAGTTAGCTGACAGCAGTGCAGAGGGAGAGAGGAGGCAGGCAGTTTTACCTGGAGAGTTATACAGAGGCAGGTAAAGCAAAACCAAGCTAGACACCAGTGAAGATAGAAGGAGCCAGAAGATTAGAACAAATTGCTAGAGTTAATTTGAGGCCAAGAAGAGCAATTCAGTCAGAAGCTGAGATAAGCCAGTTTGAGTCAGTCAGCTTGGAGAGAAGTTTGAGCCAAACAGCTGAGTTGAGCCAGTCAGCCAGAGCTCAGAAAGGACTAGAAAGGTGAACTTATTCAGCAGTAAGTCCCAGAGGCTGAAAACATTCTGGATGTATATACAATGTTTTTGAGCCTACACTCTTCCAGGACTAGGCATAGGTTATAAAAAAAGGCACTAAACCTGCAAGAGAACAGTGAGTAAAAGTTACTTTTACATATGGTGATCAATTGTATTGGAGAAAAACAAAGCCCACCAGAATTGCAGAGCGCAGAGCGCAGAGAACATGTAACAGAAATGTCACAGAGGACAGGTGGCAGAAAATCACAGATGGGTATTTACTTGGGATCATCTCCAAAGGAACCATCAGTTATTCAAGTTTGGTTGGGCATCCAGAAAGACTTGGGACAATCCAAAGTGGCTGTACCCTCAAAACAAAATCAAGGAAAGACACATGAGCCTCTAAGACAGCTAATCGCAGTAAGCCACACTCCAAAAAAAAAAAAAAAAAAAAAAAAAAAAAAAAAAAGTTTTAAATTATACAACCAGGACTTCTATGCATTAAAAAACTTGGAAACTGCATTTCAGATCCCTTAAAAGCAAAGATAGGAGATAGGGGATAGAAGCATTAGTTAAAAAAAAACTAATTGGTACTTAGTGCAACTATGATCACTGCTGGAGTAAATGCCTTCATACTTTCAGTTGCAATCTTTATATATTTCCTCTCAAAAAAGACTGATATAATGGCAATGCAACAAGAAAATTTGTCTGTGATAGTACAAAGGCTTGAGAGACAATGACAGTGGAAGTAAGAGAATGGGAAATGCTTAATTGTGAACCTGTGGCACCTAATGAAATTAAGGATCAAAATAGACAGCCTATTGAGCCAACACTGCCACCTCTTCATGAAATTAAGGAAAGACAGCCACTCCTACTGGCTTTTCCAGTTACCTGGGGGAAAATGCCTGAAATTTACAAAATGAACAACTAGATTAGAAGTCTGTTAAAATACAAGAAATTAATCATGTTAAAGAATCAATAGTAACCTATGAAGTGCATTCACCTTGTGTGAGACAGATGTTAAATACCTGGGCAACCCAAAACAGGATTATCCTACCATAAGTGGAAAGGCTTAGCAGCAGCTGTACTGGAAGCTGGTCTTCAATTGCAATAGGTCTAAAGGTGATAATATTGTGAAAGACCAACTGTCAGGATAAAGTCAGTATGCTGATTTATTACAGCAGATGCAAGTTGAGAACTCTATTGTTATATAATGTACTTTAGTAGCTTTAACAGCCAGGGATAAGGTGGAATAACGAGGAAAAAGTTCTATGTCGTTCACAAAGATTATGCAAAGAGCTGGAAAAAGCGGAAGGAAGGAAAGAAACTGGATGGTATAACTGAGCTGAAGCCTTGTAGCTTTAATGCTCATTGCCTTTCTCTCCACGACTTGCTCATCCTGCTTCCTTATACCATCCACAGCCAAGGCAACAGTGGTGTAACTGCCCACAGTACAGAAGTCCTCCCAACATTCTTCATTAAGCGAAGATATTCTCTACAGACTTTACTACAGGCAATCAATAGAGACATATTCTCAATTGAGATTTCATTTCCCAACAAGTTTAACCCGTGTCAATTTGAAACAAAAATATCCTGTACAGTTACTCCCGTAATTGCGTCACTATTGCATCACTGGGTATGTCTTGCTAGGGGAAGTCATGATTGTGTCGTATACAACCCACAAGTAGGTGTTGTAGGAGCAAAATTAATTCCATATCCCATATGTAATTTATATTATGCAATTAATTATGGTCTGTATGAGAACTTGTCCTATAGGTGCCCTTCTCCCTGCGTTCTGAGAATAACATTTTACAAGAAGAAAGATGCCTCATTCTAGACTTCATTAAATATAATGTTCAGGAACATATACATAATTCATATTCATCACTGCTACCTGTCACTCTTTAGCCATTTCTGTCATGATCACTTTTACTCGTTCCCCCAATTTTCTTTCTATGTTGTTCATGTCTAATCACTTGTTTTGTGACCTACTGATTTGAAACAGTAAAATCTGTTCGACAGTAGATCTGGAGTTATCCCTTGGGTCATCGTCAGCTCAGCAGTGATTATATAATTGATGACAGTGGCTGTTCCCTCTGGAATCCATCAATAACCAGTAGTTCAGCAGCAGAGCCCACGAGCCTGGCCCCCTTCAGTGAGTGAATAGAGAATGTGCCAGTCTTATATGGGCCTAATGCAGGCACCAGGAGTTCTTGTGAGTTAATGATGACAATTGTTGTATTTAGTTTACAGTGGCTCTTTTTAGACTTTGACGCTGTTTTCTACCTCTTATGCATACCTTGTCTCTTCTTTCCCAGCGCTCTGAAACTATGAGGGAGTGCTTTACTGTGTTGTCTAAGGCTGAGCCCACAATCATCATCTTCTATCCTTAATATTTTTTATTCTTAACCATGATGCTCTGTGTGTATCACTGGTCCTTTTAAAATATTTATCTCATTAGGGCTGGTGGTAACTTCTGTGAGCATAAACATATAGATAAATCAAGGTTTGATGTAGACACAGTATGGTTTACCATCTGGTCCTGATTATTCACAAGCCTCTTCTCGTTATAAATTTTAACCAACTTTAAAAATAATCATCTCACTAAAAGTTTGAAATGATCTTTACACCACTTTGAGTAAATAGAAATATAATTCTGCTGCATATAGGGAGTGTGTTCTTAATGAAAAACTCCTGTGCGATATAATGAAATGTCTGAAATGATACAAAAATACTTCAGTTCTGAAAGCATCATTTTTATTTATAAATACATTTATACAAATCTATTTGTAAATAAATGCTTTTATCAGAAATTTCCACATGTATAATTTCAACACTGAATATCATTTCAGCCCAAAGTATCTATCCAGAAATTTATTTGTCTTTTCTCACTTACCAACTACTATAAGATTTAGTTGCTTTCTTCCCCACAGTGTTATTTCCTTGTTTTGTTTTGGTTTTGGTCTGTTTTAGTTTTGGTTTAATTTTCAGAAACAATAAATAAAATTATTAGTTTCTGATTAAATTGGCTTATTTATGAGAGTTTATATTTAAAATGTTTATAGTTACTCATGTAAATAGAGAAGATACATAGCTATGTGTACACGTGTGTATTCAAATGTTGTTTCTCCATCTGGTCCCAAATTAAGTTTAAATACTTAACTATGAGGTCTACTGAACAAACGTATACTCATATGTGTGCAGTAGGCCAGCAATCTGTACATTTTATATATTATATTATATTATATTATGTTTTTAAAAGGTTACATCCATCCAAGTTCTATCTCAAAGCTCAAAAATCTGTGACACACATCTTCATGAATACAGATCCTGGATATCGATTCTGCACATGTATGTTTTTGAGAGCCTAAGAGAACATTTAAAGCCTAAAGTTCACCAACTTGTACATTCAGAAGTTCAATCAGAACTTCATTTTTTTATAGTTCACAGTAGTTACTCCTTAGTCAATATAGATGTCAAAAGGGCTGACACACTCACATTTAATACATCAATTGAAAACACCATTAATCTTCCAGAAGGATGGGTATTACATTATAAATAAGTCTGTTAAAATTTCACCTTTTCTAAGTCTCTTTTGATAAGTTAACCATAAATATAATGTAGCCTAAATTATTTGGTTATTAAATCAAATCATGTAAGACTTCCACAGAAAATGTTATGATAGTCTAGTTCTGGTTCCCACAACCATCAGAAAAATCACATTAGCAGTGTGATTTTTATATATGGTAATCCTGATTTTCCATTGAGCTGGAAAACATAAAATGATTTAAGAGTATTTGTATTCCCTTTGGGGAAAATAAATCAGGTTGTACATTTTACTGTTTGAACCTAGAGTGATGTTATTATTCATCTTGTCTTAGAGTCTCTGAAATTTGTTCTGCCATAAAAATAAGGCCTTTAAAATAATTTAAAACAAATTTGCCATCAATTGCCTTTGGAGCAGTAAGCTATATAATGGATTTTATGGAAATTGCCACTACTTGTTTATACAATATAGGTAACCTTTGCTTGTCATTGTTGGAGAGCACATTTTATCATTGCCTCCAGTTCCCTTCTCAGTCTTGGGTGATGACGTATAAGGGACAGTTAAGACAAATGCCTATATAAGTGTTTTGGGGAGTTGGTAGATCTTAAACACCGTCCTTTGTGATCTGTGGTTCCACAGTGTTACTTTCAAGACAAAAATTTAGAAAATAGCAGTAGTCCTTAATGTCAGCTGAATGTTCACAAGTCTATCTGAAATATATTGTTTGTGTTCATAATATTTAAATGTAAAAAGTGGGTGAGTTGTTTGGAGCCCTAGTAAATGGTGTACTAACATGACCAATACATTTGAACAGAAAAAAAAAAAAAGATTCAGAATAGTAACTTTTAAGTTGTATACATATTTTAAATATATCTAAAATATTTTAAATATCATAATTAAAATATGGGTAGTACTTTCTCAGGGACATGCAAAAAATAAAGGAGAAAAAACCCTTCCATTTGCTTTAATCCTCTTGCTGGTTTTTGAGAAGAACAAAAAGATAAAGATTGAACTAGACTGCTGGATATAGCCCAAGATCACTTGGTCAGTGCATGATACGCTTAATTCAATTCCAGGAAAATGTAAACCAGGCAAGATGGCAGACACCCATAATTCCAGAACTCAGGAAGAAAACAGAAAAAAAAAAGAAGCATTTGAAACCCGACTGGGATGCATAAGCCCCTATCAAAAACAAAAACACAAACAAACAAACAAAACGGAAAAAAGAAAAAAAGAAAAAGAAAGAAAACATTAAAAATAAAGCAACACCTAAATTATGTCATTCATCTGCATTTATACACATTGCAATGCTACCATAAGAAATAGGATACTGGGATTGGTTTTAATTATTAATCTAGCTGCTTGCCTGTTTATATCAGGATAGGGCTTTCTCAGAGACCACAGGTGAAGGTCAGGGGAAAATTTGCGGAGGTTGGTTCTCTCCTTCTGCCATGTCACCATGCGGATTTCAGAACTGAAATAACTCTCAGGCAAGAGTCTTTACATGTTGCACCATCTTGCTGATCAAGAAATGGATTTCTTATTTACATAATACAATAAAGGATGATGGTGGTGTACTTGTCACCGAATCCTGACAACAGATTAACAGGAAGGAAGTGAACAGAGAAAGCCGTATGTTGTTACTTTAGCTATGTTAGATCAAGACTATGAAGGAGAGACTTTGTAAATACAACAGTAGCAATCACAGGGGAAAAATCTAATATTCTTATGCACTGGTGGACCCAGCCACTTACTGTGAATCATGGCAGAATGCAAGTCACTAAACAGAAGTTGATTAGGCAAGTGTGTGTGTGTGTGTGTGTGTGTGTGTGTGTGTGTGTGTGTGTGTGCTCTATAACAGATTGTGTCTATCTATTGGGGATGACCGTTTGCATAAGTAGTTTCCAAGGATGTCCAAGTTTCCTGACACTTGATAGAGTCCATTATTGGTTTATGAGAAGAGTGTTGATTAATTATTAAAAACTCCACAGATAAGTAGATATACACCCTGAGTTATTTGATCACATAATATCTATCTTATACTTTGGTTGTTACTGTGCTCCATAGATTATATGATTAAAACAAAAATTTGCACAGTTCAGCATGAAGACTATGAGCATTGTTAGTCTTTGTGACAGAACACAAGTTTGAATTCCTTAGTGCTGAGAAGTCTGTCCACTCTACATGACTTCTATTTTCCTCCTGTTGTGAGGACTTTTTAGTTATTTTAGTCAAAATTATCAGACACACAGAAAATATCTTTAAATTGTATTACAAGATGAGGGAAACGAGAAATGTGGGAAAGGCTTTCATCTCTTTGTCTTATTCTCTCCACATTTGATTAGAATGTGTGTCAATGCAACTTATCTCCATGGAAACAAATTTAGGAATATTTAAGTATTCTAGTGTGACAGCAACAGGGAGAACCCAACATATTTTACATATTAAACAACACGAGATGGCTAGACTTTTCCAACTCATGTCTACATTTGTGGT
Source organism: Acomys russatus (assembly GCF_903995435.1). NCBI lineage: Eukaryota > Metazoa > Chordata > Mammalia > Rodentia > Muridae > Acomys > Acomys russatus. The sequence goes on from NC_067158.1 coordinate 58,173,391, forward strand.
CACCTAAAGTAAGAAGATAATCACTGGATAACCAATGCCGAGTGGTCGTCTCTGAAATATTATACATACAACTAACACTTATATGGACCTAGCAGATTGTACTTATCGATTCAGAAGTGTCTGTCTGTCTCTGTCTTTGTCTATCTCTCTGTCTCTGTCTGTCTCTCAGTCTCTGTGTCTGTGTCTCTGTCTCTCTGTGTCTGTGTCTTTGTCTCTGTCTCTGTCTCTGTCTCTCTGTGTCTCTATGTCTCTGTCTCTCTCTCTGTGTATGTGTATGTGCGTGTGTGTAAAAATGATTAAATGAAAGGAGATAGAGGAACTAATTTTGAGAGACAAAGGGATAAAAAGAGGGTCCATGGAAGGGTTTGAGAGAGCAAAGGGTGAGATAAAAGTGATGTGATTATGTTTTAATTATAAATGATATTTCAAAATAAAAAATGACTAATTAAAATAACAAGGTATTCTTGGCTGTCATCTCCATGAGTCCTGCTGTTTTCTAGGGAGGAAACAGGGAGACTGGATATGGAGAAAGGGATGTGGCTGGGTCCAAAAATGTTTACTTCTCCTATTTTCATTAACCTCTTTTTTCTCCTATCTAGGGTAGGTGGGTTGGAAGGGAGGCATAAGCATTAAAGAACCACAAACAAAGTAGGTTTGGAAAAGGTCGAAGGCTACAGGTGGCACCCAGTGTGCTTCAGGCATAATGGGTAACTTAATGTCTAATGTTGTGGAGAAAGATACAGGCTTTGAAGATACAGAGATGATGTTTCAGGGTGTCAGCTACTGTTGCAAAGTTCTTCCCTACTTTATACCCAGAGATAATTTTCTGGTCTTTTTCTTTGTCTTTTTACTGTATTACATTTCTTAAAAGATTTGAAGACCAATAAGATACAAAACCAGAAAGGTCAATAAATTCTCTCATCTGGAAAGGATTGCAGAGTTGGCTGTACAACTAGAGAATTTGCAGGTAGGTGCTGAAGAATTTGGAAAGCAAAAAGTACCATTGGTAAAGGGAAAACACCTGGTAACTGAGAGGCAGCGTTTCCCACAATTGTCACCCATCCATGTTCCATATGCCAGGTGTCCAGAGCATCAGTGTGTGAAAGGGAACAGAGAAAAACAGGAAACTGGAGAGGCTGTAAAGATTCTAGAGGAACGAGAGAGCAGACAGGCCAAAAGGGCTTTGGAGACAATTCCAATCGAGGAATTCCCTAGGGCTAAACAGACAGCATCAGCTTTTCCAGTCTTTGTGCCACATATCGCTGCTAATGATTATGGTGAGGCTTATGATGAGATGGCATTGCGTCCGGTAGACAGGCTGGATTTAAAGGAATTTAAAGAGGCTATTGTATGGTATTGTATTCGTCTTCTGTTAAACAAATGTTAAGTAGCTTGGCTATGCAGCATAGACTTATTCCCCAATATTGGAAGGGACTGGTGTCGGCTGTGTTAGAAGCTGCTCAGCAGTTACACTGGTTATCATGGTGGAGAATCAAAGCCACAAGAACAGAACAACAAAATATAACAAGGGGGAAATAAATGGTGTTGAAGATCAACTGCTTGGTGCAGGGCGTTATGCTGGTTTAAGAGAACAAACCCGATCTGAAGATGTATTAACTGAACGATGTCCTGTTCCGGCCTTAAGAGCTTGGTAATGGCTGAGGAGCCTGGTGGAACAACCGCTTCAGTTACTAAGGCATTTCAAGGCCCTGGAGAAGCCTCCACAGAATTCTTACAGAGACTGGGCTCAGCTCTAGATAGAGCCACAGCAGATCCTGAGACCAGAGAGGCATTGACACTGATCACGGCGTGTGAGAATGCAAATACTGAGTGTAAGGGAGCAACTAGACCATTAAAAGCAATGAGGATCCACATTAGATGAATGGATAAGACAGACAGTTAAATGCTAGCTCTCAGGATCATCAAAACAATCATAGGACAAGGTATAGCTAGAGGTTTCAGATATCAAAACATCTGGTGCTTTAATTGTGGTAAATTGGGCCATTTACAAAGAAACTGTGAGGTTAAAAGTTCCAGACCTCAAAATAACAGGTGCACTAACTTTGGGGTAAATGGTCCTTGTAGAAGAGCAGAAGGAACTTCTGGCCGTGATGGTGATGATGTGCCAAGACTTCCAGGGTACTGTAGCTGCTGTGTGAAGGGAAAACATTGGTCTAGGGATTGTCAATCTAAGAGAGATGTACCATCTCTTGCCATGAGGAAATAAAAGGAGGGACCAGTTAGTCAAGGCCCCACAGCAAACAATCCTAGCCATCTTTCTTTGATCAGCCAGGAGGTAACAAACTTGCAGGAAAATGAAGACGACACGGTCTCGATGATTTAATGCATGCTACTGAAGGCAGCGCAGCTTTGGATCTGGCCTCAGATGAATCTCTGACACTATCCCCACAGGTTGAATGTTACAAAATAACAACTGGTGTTTATGGTCCTTTATCTTCAGGGATATTAGGAATAATCTTGGGAAGAAGTAGCTTAAATGCTCAAGGCTTCATTGTGCATCCTGGTATTATAGATGGGGATTGTAAGGAAGAAATTAAACGTGGCATATGTAAAGAAGGAGACGCATATTAATGTAGGGGATAGAATTGCTCAGCTGCTACTATTTCCTCACCTCTTTTCTCTCCTATCTAGGGTGGGTGGGTTGGAAGGGAGGTGTAAGCATTAAAGAACCCCAAATAAAGTAGGTTTGTAAAAGGTTGATGCCTACAATGGGGGCTCCCTTTTCTAAGGAATAGGGCAAGGGATGGGGTAAGAATGAGTGAGGGAGAGACTGGGAGGAGAGGAAGGAGGTGATGATCAAGATGAAAAGTGAATATATACATTAATGAATTTTTAAAAATGGCTAGCCATGGTGACACACTCCTTTAATCCCAGAACTTGAGAGGAAGAAGCAGGTGGATCTCTGTGATTTCAAGGCCAGCCTAGCCTGGTATACAAAGCGAGTCTAGGACAGCCTAGGTTACCCAGAGAAACCCTGTCTTGAAAAACCAAAACAAAAAAATTTTTTGGAGCTGTGATGTAATGTATTGATACTGTCTGACCTCCCCACAATCAGTTTATCCATGCCATGTGCAAAAGTATGGGTGTTTTGCGATGATCTCTATTGGCTTTAAAAAGATGCTTCTTTGAGGAAGGCTGGTAGCTATGCTTATCTCTGTGTGTACAAGGTATGGTTTAGAATGTGGTAAGGAACTGTACAGGTCTAGCAAAGTGATGGTAATAGATTCTGTTCTACATTGCATGACCTCACCAGCCCCGTGAAGCTGGCTAGGTTTTCAGTAGCCGGCATCCTTTCTTTCCTGATGAGTGGGCCCTCAGTCCAATAAGACAGATGTTAATTTTTACTGACATGAGAGTGCCACTTTTTGCCCATTTCCGTGTATTTTGCCATGCTGATAATTGTGGTTTCCAGATGTTGTAGCTCAGAGGAGTAATAATTTCTTAACTCCCTTGGCAGCTGGCAGAGTATTTTTAGAAATATCAACGGACACACTAGTGGAAAAGGGACGATTTTGCAGAGCCCTGACTCAAAACAAAGAACTGGAGGCAACTAATTATTGCTGGAAGGAGATGTATCTTTTGGCAGGAATGGCTCCCCTTATTGGTTGTCTGCTGCAGAGTAGTCAGCCCTGAAACCAAATGTACACAAACAACAGAAACAGATGCAATAGACTGTATTCACATGTGTATAAATATGTATGTGTATATATATAAACACACATATATAAGTATATATGTATATATAAATAAATATGTCTCTATATAAATATGTGTATATATATTTACATATATATGTAAAAATAATGATGGAACAAAATGTGGCTATTGACTTAAGAGTGAGGGAAATATGGAGGTAAAGAACCTAGGAAGGGCTGGAGGGAGGGAAATGAGGAGGTAAAGTGACATAATTTTATTTAAATCAAACATATTTAAAAACAATTTGAGCTGCTGTGTAAAAATAATATTCAATTCATAATGAGCAATATTAAAAGTAACTGTGAAAAACCTTGAAGACATTTTAAATCAATTGAGCACTAACAGATTTTCTTATTCACAAAACATCAGCAGAGGGCATACTTTATATTTTGGTGTAATACAAGCACACAACTATTTTTTATATAATACAATGTTTTTGAAATATTACTGTGACATATGCCAAGAAGTGGAACATATATGTGATGGACAATTAAATGTGCCTTATTATAGGACATTCATACTTTAGTTTCGGTCAATGTATTTATAAATACTGCTTTTGTAGGGCAAACAGCAATGAGGCTGATCTTATTAGCATAAGCCTCGGCCACTGTTGCACCTCCACCCCAAATTCATTTCCTTTTTACCAGAATTCAAGGCAATAAGCTGAACTGATATTCCTGTTGCTAACACTCCCCTTCAGTGAAGTGAAAATATCATATATACAGCAAATAGCTCCAATTCTACCAGAGAACATAAAGGCATGAAAGGAATTATACACTTGATAAACAATAGTAACAGCAATGTTTGTACTTCCTTGTCCTAATGGCATTTAGAATGTTGTGAAATAGAGAAAAAGGTTCCAGAACTGTATTTTTTTCAGTAAAAATTAGTTTCTGAAATTGCTAGTCTTTATTGTATTTCCTCTGTGTGTGAAACAGAATGACATCATAGTCTCACAATCAGCAGACTTTTAGGAAAAATTACACACACATTTGAGACCTAGATGCAGGAATATACCTTTATGCAGTATGTAGTGATATCAAACAGGCTCCCAGTGTCACACCTCAGATGTTAGGTAAAGTTATGAAGAGCAAAACTATGCTTCCGCATTCTACAACTGTCTACCTTGATCAATTTTTGATACTTGATCGATCCTGTAAGCAGCTGGGTATCACATGACCCTATTCTAACATGCTCAGTTGGCATCCTGAGCTCTAAATACAGTGGTGCCCCTTTCTAATACAAAATGGTCGACAACATAATCTGGAATTCATGCATGAACTAGAAGTCAAGAGGTTGGGGTTTTTTTTTTGTTTGTTTGTTTGTTTCTTTCTTTAAATAGTATGGAATGTAATATCAGTGAGTACATCCAACATTCTAAAGATTTCATAGAATCAATCACTTTGTGAAGTTATTTCATGAGACTATTTCGACAAGAAGTAAATTTAACAACCAGCATTATACAGTATTAATATTATTTAAATTTTTCTAAAAGTTGTCGCAAGCAATTCTATATGGTGTTTCAAAGCAGAATAGCAAGAAATATATGTGCGATAAAATGGTATATGTAACAATGCTTTCAGATGAGTAAAAATATTTTCTCTCATCAAAACAAATGTATTGAATTAAATGGGAATTTACTAATTTTAAATACACTATTGTTCATGAGATTTGCTCAATTGAAAATTTGAGTGTTCTAATTTCTACTTTTTCTTCAGTCTATGAGCTCATCTGTTAACATTTCTACCGACAGGAGATCATGGAAGGATGTGTTTAGAGTGGGGAAAGAATATGACTGTGAAACCTCATCATTGAACCCATAAGCTCTTAAAATGTACAGAGAAGGAAGCACATATGAAGCTATAAAGTCACAAAGGCTGTCCACTGAAGCACCACTGCAGTTCACAATAGAGGCAAAGTCTACATGGAAACTCAGAGAGAAGTTGTCTATGAACGCACAGGAGCCAGGCATCTTACGTAAGGAACAGAGGAATAAAGCGAGTAACAGTCTGTGCCGAACAACCAGACCAGGAAACTACCTTTTCTAATTAGAACAAAGTAAGTTTCTACCAGTAATTTTAACCACCAGAACATTGTTTTTTAATCCCTGTGATACGAAATCCCAGTGGAAATGGAAATGTCATCTGACAAACTTTAGCAGATTTTTGTGACTCTAGATTTTATAAATGAAACACTGACTTACATTTATGTAGGGCTAAAGTTTGCTATTTTATTGAACTCATGCAATCAGATCCAAGCCCTCATCTTTGGAAACTCTTTATGCAATTCTCTGATTTTCACAAGTATTTGCCATACTGTCCAACCCTGGATCTATTGTGAGCTCTGGTATGCTAATCGGTTGTTCCTTCTACAGTGATAAGACTGTGGCTGTCCTGTTAAGGTGAACTGGTTTCCCTTGACCCTAACTTTCCAGCCTTTTGTTAATGATAAGGTGTGATATAGTCTCTTTTGTAATTGCTGCCTATGTGAAATAGAACATTGTTGTCAGAGCCCAGGAGACCTGTAATGCTGGTCAAAGGCCAGAAGAGGATGGGGCTTATCTGTTTGCTGTTCAGGGCTGTTAGACACATGGGCCTAGCAAAGTGCAGGTCGCTAACTTTTGTTTTTTTTCTTCCAAAGCTGACGCTGAAGCTGGTTGACATGTTCTCAAAAGCATGTGGTTTACAGCTGCTTTCAGCAAGTCCAGAGCTTCCAAATTTTGAAGAACTACCAGATACTGGTGTGCTCTGAGCACTTTGTTTTCAGTTGTTTGGAACCCTGGATCATTTTGCTAGTTTCCTTTCTTCACCACTCCAAGCTTTGTTCAGTTTCACAGGTGAACAAGACAGGCTGAGCAGCGTGAGACCCATAGAAATCAGACTGTTGCAGTTTTCCAATAGATCTCTGGAAAAAGCCTTATCAATAGTGTCTAGGCACTCTCACTTGTTCTACAAGAAGTCCACAGCCGCAGCTTTGAATGTCACAACAAACACTGGCACATGCCAGGACCGCAGGGCTGCTGTTCGCATGGCTGTGCTGCTGACTGGTGACTCTTCGTACCTATGATTTAGGGGAGTTTTCGTGTTCGGGTTTTCTACCCTGGGATAACGGGGCTCCCCAATTTCCACAGAGAATGGTAGAATTTCCTGTCACTTCCATCTGGCTCCTAGGAGCAACTCTTCTAGAATAATATTTTTAATGGTTTGAAGAGTTTGACTTCCTTTTTACCTCACTGTACTACCATTTTCATAAATATTACTAGTATGGTATGCGAAGATCTGCTTTATTGGGATTTATTTGGCATTCATTTTTGGAAAGGAATGTATGCATTTTAAGAAGTAACATTTAACGCATTTTAGGAACTCAGAATTGTCATCACAGTGTCTCACCTTGTGCATATTATTTATAAAAGCACAATATTGAATTATTCACATACAAATTTAAAGAAACTAAATTACCCATCATCTGATTTACATGATCTATAGCTAATTTATAGTATCTGATGTGATAATTTACAGACATACTCCTTCGGTCTATTCAAGGTTTGCTTCAAGCACATTAGAAGGCAGAGACTAACAGGACACTATTAATCATTTGCTGTGGCTTTAGGAGGCCGTGGGTGCCCTAGCCATTTCTCTTTTCTCTGTAAGGACTAGATAGTCAGGTGAGTAGTCACTAAGTGTTCCAAACATGACCTCTGCCTCACCACTAGCTCAAAACTGTGGCGCTTCTGAATCGTGGAAGTCCAATTTCGTGAGCTAAATATTCAGCCCTTTGTAAATTGCCCTTTCAGGTATTTCTTGCAGTGATTAAAAAATGGCTGAATAACACATTACTTCTCCTTGATTTTAGAGTTGTAAAATTTAAGAATTTTACAAGCAACTGCACAATTGTTTATATTTTAAAGATTTATTATTCTTCATTTAACATTGATTCTTTTGGAAAGTATATGCTTCCTAGGATTATAATTGATTGTAATCAGTGAATTTCTTTTGCCTCTAGAAAATATCCTGAAATTACATTCACACACAAAAAAATACTGTACATTTCACAAATGCATTCTAAGATGATGTGATTTTTCATGCTCAAATTTTAAGAAGGAATAGTTGCTTATGGACCACTAAAAAAATTTTATATCACAGAATTAGAGATACAAAAGCAATTTTAAATGCTCTTTCACAACTCTTTCCCATTATTTTCACTCGGCCCTTCCTGGTCACTTAGTTTGGGCCATTATTATTATGTCATTTGTATGTTATACTGTACTCTCATGTACATTTTTACACATAAACATAAATTATTGATTAAGTTTCATATAAGAGAGAAAAGTATGTGCACTTTTTTTTTCTTTCTGAGACTGATTGACCTCTCTCAATAGTATTTATCCTAAGTCCATACATTTTAATGCAAATTTTTAAAATTCATCTTTCTTTAAACCAAATAGAAGAACTATCAAGATATTGTGACAAGCAGGAATTTTTCAAAAATAATATCACCACTCCAGGAACTGAATCCAAGGATCAGTAGATAGGACTGCATGACAAAAAATTTATTTTTTTTTTTACAGCAAAGGAGACAATTGGCAGAGATAACAGACACCCCACAGTATGGCAGAGAATTTCACCAATTATATTATAGACAAGGGACTAATTTCTAGGATGACAAGGAAACCAAGCACCCAACCAACAAATGGGTAAGTGAACTGAAGAGTAATAATAAAAAAGAAATACAAATGGCCAATACTATTTTTAAAAGAGCGCAGTATTTCTGTCCATCAGGAAAAATGTCAGTTAACTATTTTCACATAGCATTTCACCCCAGTGATGATGGGTATCACCCACAAGTTTGACAGCAAATGTGTGTGTGGAGAGGTGTGGAGATAGCAGAACCACTATCAACCGTTGATGGGGCTTCACATTGAAAAGTTGTTGTTGAAATAAATTTGGAGAGTTCTTAATATAAAAATTAAAAATAGGCCTGTCATATGACACAGACATTTTGGTCCTGAGTATACACACATAGAATTCCATACTCTACCATAGGGGTATCATCACAAATCAACCTAATCGTCCATCAAAATAATGAATGATAAAAATTGTATGTGTGTGTGTTTGTGTGTGTGTGTGTGTGTGTGTGTGTGTCTGTGCAATTGAACTATAATATAGGGATTTAACTTAGTTGCACAAAGAAATTCTTCTAGCACAAAGAAATTCTTCGATCAAAGTCTACAAGCTCTATAATTTTCCCTTAGAAATGTTCACTCCATCTGGCCAAGACCTCCCTTTATTTAGTGAACAATTTATAAGGTTGTGTTCTTCATCTAACATTCTGTTCTTTTATTTTTCCCACAAATCTAGAGTTTTTGCTCAGGGGGAGATAAATGATGCTTTTCACTCAGCTCCAGACAAGCATTACCATAGCTGGGTCTGGAAGAAAAACACGTTAAGCTTTCCAGGACGGTACTGTTGAGATTTTAAATACACTTTTCACATTTTTATTCATTAAATATAAAATTTTCCTATTTAAAAACAGTCCCCATGGTTTAAAATTTAGAAAACTATATTAATGTAGACTAAATAAGGTAAATACTCCCCATTAGTAACCTTAAGACGTGTGTCCTTTCAACCTTTCATTTTTTATTAGTTTTTACTGTTATGTCTACATACATGTATGACTATATAATTACAACTCTGCTCATATGTAGAGGATTTTATGGGTAACAATTTGAAATTGGATAACTAATTAAAAGGAGGAATTTTTATTTCTCTCTCAGAAGTCAGTAAATTGCCTTTAGCTCTTCCTTGAGGAGTAGTAAGTACCTTGTGAGATTTCTCCTATCAAAATTGGCATGACACCTGGTGTTGTTGTTCAAGTCTTGTTTGGGAAACCATATTGTTGGTGTTTCATAGGCTTACAATTGATCCTTAATATAGAATATGTAGCTGGAATTTCTGTATTTTCACAGCAATTTATTATTAATTAATTTTTCATAAATAGATATAACCTAATTAATTGAATCCAATAGCTATAGTGTCTTCTAAGAGACATTTATTTTGATGTAAAAATTCCCTTTAATGTTTCTTACTAAGAATATTTTTTACTTATTTTTAGTATTTTATATATGCATGCAAATCTATGTTATTCATAATTTGTACAGCAATCAACATTCAAAATACTTAGAAAAAGTTAATCATGAAGCTGCCAAAGTATGGTAGGTAGATAAAAGGATATAACAAACAATTATATGTAACGACATCGGTCTGTAATACTTTTATTTATCAGATTATTTTGGGATTTTTCTAATCTTTTTGGACCATAAATTAAGCAATCCAAATCTGTAAATTTGTAATTGAAAGTGTTATAAAATCCTGAGACTAAACTAGATGGTCTTCAACCCCATAAGAGACTTGAGAAAGAATAAAACTTAATTACATGAGTAAACAGGAAGTGCAGGTTAGCAGCTTCCAAAATGAGAAGATAACAGAGACAGTTTGCTGCCTGAACAGTCACCTAACACACTCTCTGGCATGTTGGAGCATAATCTTTAGCCTTCTGGCCCAATATATCTGACAGACGTATTTGTCAGGCATGAACTATTGAGGGCTTGCTTACCCTGTCTTGGCAAAGTTTGGCCTTTGACTCTACCTGCATCCAAGCTTGCTGATTTTTAGGAAGAATTCTGTTTGTGGCAGAAATGAGGACATTTTGCCCAGCATCTGGTTTGCTGCATTTTAAGCCATCTCCATAAGGAGATTTTTGATGCTCATCATCTTTTTTGAGGTAGGCTGGGTATTGCCAGGAGTTAACCTGTCTTCTTATCAAAGAATCTTTAAAATAATAAAAACATCTTTAAATGCCATATTCTGTAGGCCTCTGAGGCTTTTGAAGACCTTAGTTGTTTAGGGGTTAAGATGTTTTTAGGTCCAGATAGATGTTTTGTTAGAGATGAGATGTGATAGATAATGATTTTTATTTGGCATTTTAAGACACACCAAGATAGGAAAGACGATTTCTTGAAGTTTGCCAAAATACCAATAGTCAAAACACTACAAATGTAACATTCCTGATTGTTTTGTGGTTCTTCTTACTACATGTAGTTTATTTTACTTATGTGAAATAATATAAATGTATATGTAAAAAGAAATACAATAAAATTGCAGATAAACTATAAGAAAGAAATAAAAAAAAAAAAAGAAAAAGAAAATGTTTCAAAATTCAAAACCTGATCTCACAAGCCTAAAATGTTAAACCTTTTCTCTTAATATGTATCATAGTCAAATCAAGACATGATTAAATTAGTGCCAGGTCAAGTATATAGGTATTGCTTCTGAGATATAAGCAAGTTTTATGTTTAGAATTATAGTTCATATCTCTTTATGCATAAATTTGCATGATTAAAAATTCAATAGTAATTTCTCATTCCAAGCAATAAGGATCAATGAAATGTGATCTCTAGTATATCTTGGCCCTTAAATTACTACTTTCAGTGACTCCTGCATAAAATACTTTCTGCCACATATTAATTGGAAACAATAATATATATACACTTTTGAGGTGATTTCCTTTTATCATTTTATTTTTTGTTATGGTGTATTATTTTATGATATGTAAACATGTTTTTGTTTTAATCCCAGGTGTGGCATATGGGCGCTACTCTGGTTTGTTTACAGCTGATAACTGCCTCATGAGAGGGCCCTTGATCTTTATTAGCACAGAGCTATCTTGTGCAGGGGTGTGGTCTTCGCCAGTAGGAATAAATGCCAGACCCAGCAGAGACTATGGCTCCAAGAAAGAAGAAAGTTAGTGGTGCTTCCCCCAGCTGCTCCTGGTTGCTGTTGACACAGTGTGATGAGAAGTAGAAAATATCCTGAACAGGTATTGAACTCTCACCAAGAATCTGAATACCCTAAATGGCAGAAAGTAGCTAAGGAAAACCCCATCTCCTACCTGGTTTTGGGGTGTTGGAAGGAATTGAGGAGGAATAGAGAGAGATTTAAGGAACCCAAGATAAAAATAGATTTTAAATATATGTGTACCATTTTTAATTCTCCAAACTTTAATTTCTGTCTACTTTGTTTCCTTCTATTCATTAAACACTAAAATAACCACCAGACAAATCCAAGATTATATGTGCTCTGTAGTCCAAACCTTTCATCTTTTCCTACAAAGGAGATAAGGGTTTTTTCCTAAGTGCATAAAATTCTGCCCAATTATGGTAATGGTTTCCCACACCTAGTCTATGAAGCACAGCTGGTGAGGCCCTTAATGTGATGCAAGGCTGCGCAGTAACCCATTAATCTTTCCACTGTTTTAGTTTGCGTTCTCTTTCATCAGCTGCTGATGTTAGGATTGAATCCACAGGTCATAGGTGGTGAAGGAGAAAGAAATGACCTTGGGAGCTTCCTTTGCAAAGCTCTGAGTTAGTCTCTGGTTCCACCCAAACACTCTAGCATTTTCACAGAACCACAGATTGCTACTTCATTGATCTGCCCCAAGGCTTGATTGCTCTGACAGTACCACACTTCTGATGGACAATTCTAATTGAAGACACTTATCTCCTCTGCCCAGGCTTTTGTTCTACAGGAGGTGCTCACATCATGCCAGGAGATGCTTTTCAAATGAATCGTTTCAGCTGCAGAAATCAGGGCACTCCTCCAAAGCCCAGAACTCTCCTTTGGGGCTCCAAAAAATACAGTATAATACATTCAACCTCTTGGATCTCTGTATGACCCTTCCATTTCATAATTCATGCTAGTTCAGAGGAAGCGTAGGCTCAAGCACATCCCACCAAATAACAGGGTAATTGCCAACGCATTCTCTTTTCAGAAATGGCAACTTTTTGGATCATTTTTATGTAGTGGATGAGAGAACTAGTTCAGTACATTGGATGTATTCTCACCCAAAGGAAAAACAAAAGAGGAAATTAATTAAAAGAAAAGGCTCAGAGCCCATGACACCACATAGAACACTATGCACCAGGGCTGCATGATTTCACCGCATTGAATTAGCTCTCCGCGCTCCATATTTCAATCCTATATCATCATAGTGCGTCCTTAAGACACACACACGTCGTTCCTCATCCTCTCACACACGTGTAACAAGGAAATCAAACATGCTGTTGTTGCCTTCTTAGCAGGTAACTTTGCACAAAAGGCCTACTGGACTGAATCACCTGATGAGATGCAAAGAACTGAGGCATCTGGGATTTGGGGAATATGTTACAGAACTGGAGGGCAATGGCTGGAAACAAATGGATGAGTGTGAACCGTTATCTTGCTGGAGGAATGGCACATCAGGACCACACCTCCTAATCAGGAGCTGAGTATATCAGGGAGCAGAAGCTGTGCTGATTCAGAGTAGAAAAACAGAGGAAATGGTATAGCAGCTAATGTTAGGCCTGTTAGTGGGACACGCCTGTAATCCCAACACTTGAAGAGGCAGAAGCAGGCAGATCCATGTGAGCTCAAGGCCAGCCTTTTACACAATTATATTTGTCATTTTAATATACATTTTATGCTACATAAATAAATCCTAATATATATTCCAAAATGGTTTGTCTAATGATTTGCATTATAAATACCCTTTTAAAATTCATAACCAAGATTACTCTAAATTATATTGGAATTTATTACAGAGTTTTCATTTCTTGGTGTAGTAAGTTTTAACTCATATATATTCACTATACCTTTCTGTTCTTGAATTTTATCTATATGTGTGTCATCTGTTGTTTTGCAAATATAATGTAAACTATAAACAATACAGAAATACATAATATAGAAAATTTTATCTCAAATTAAGTTAAGACACTTGCAGAACATATGAAAGCTATAAGTAAGTGAATGAAGTACTAAACCCTCAGGAATACACAATATTGGTTACTGCATTGTGGCGAACAGAAGTCAATATTTCTTTCTTAAAGTCACATAATTTTACATCAGAGATTCTTCAGAAAGAAGGAATATAGTTGTAAAACATAAATCAAACTCTAAGAAGGTATTGGATAATGGGAGCTAATTTAAGAAATTGCCTGGACTATGAAGTCTTGTAAATTAAGACTCCATTTTATAAAGTTACGGTTCCCTAGATGGTGACTAACCTATTAGATAGGTGCAAATTAAATTAAAACTTTATAGAGAAACATCATCATCCTGGAGGACAATAAGAATATTTGTGATTCATAGGAGGAAATTCAGTACCGAAGTTGAAATCAACATGAGAAGAATTTAGTCCAACTTTCATGCATTGTACTAAGGGGTTCAAGATCTTGTAGAAAGAAGTCGATGCAAAGTGGTTGAAATAGCAAGAATTATAGAATTCTTATAGAATTGTGAAGATGTGACTGAGTTGCTTCAATCTCATGGTAAAGTGTTAATAATGAAATGGTCCATGCTTTTGGATGAGTTGAGAAAGGGCTTTTTTGTTTTTAATGGAATCTATTTATGTTTAAAAAAAAACACTATGCACAGTGCTGTGATGCAAACTTAGGATTTAGAATTTCATATAAACTTGGAATCAGAATTTCAGTATTTTGTGCCCTGTTTTTAAGGTTCTGCTGTGGTAAAGACCCTATGAATCAGTACTGCAGCCATGCAGAACTTTTCTTGAAGGGAGGTCAGCCAATGACACAAGCTTCTGCATTTTCCTTTAAATTACCAAGTCTATTCTTAGAGTCAGTCTTGCTATCGATGCCACTGTGGTTTTAAACTTGTGAGTATGTAACGTTGAGTGCTGCATTACCTCTCAGATGCATCGAAATTCATACTGGAAAAAAGAGTTGTGAGTTGCAAATATGATTTATTGTTGCATGTGTTGTCTTTATCCACCAGTTAAACAGGCACACACAAACACACGAGTTTTAAGTAACTGTATTATTCTAAGAATTTCCATAGCCTATCTCTGTCAAAAATGACTCTTTGATCAGTCATAGACACTGAAGCAGGAATAATGACAACACACATATGACAACTTACTGAAGGTAGCTATGATTCTTAAAGATTGAGGCAATAATGTATTTTAGTTACTACATTCACACTGTTTTAGACATAATGTTAGGACATAAAAATAGATTACAATGTACAGTAAGCATAAATTCCAGGTATACTTAGAAGCCAAAAGTAAATGTGATTTATTTTGTTAAGATATATAGTGTTTTACTACAGTGCACTGGACCTGAACTTCCAACGTGTTGAAATATGCCTACGGTAGTTGAATATTTTTATAATATATGAAAGCTTCAAAACCATATTCTTGGAGTAATAAAGCAAAAATCACAGTCAAAAACAGCCACACTAAATATGTCATTATGTTGCCCGAATTCCTAGAAATGTAAATAACTAAGTACATTTGTCTTATATATATGTTAAAAGAGTGATAAACACCACACAAAAAAAAGTCAACTCAGAAGGGAAAGGGTTCATTTCATCTTATAACTCCCATGTCAAGCTCCTTCACTGTGGGAAAAGGAGGCAGGACCTCAAGGGAGAAACCTGGAGGCAAGAATGGGCCAGAGGGAACCAAAGAACACTGCTTCCTGGATTGTTAAGTTTGCTCAGCTTTCTTCCTTATAGCACCTAGACAGCTCTCCAAAGGTGGCACTACCCACAGTAAGCTGGGCCCTCCCACATGAACTGCCAATTAAGAAAGCTACTTTTTCTATATTTCTCTTACCAAGAGTCCCAGGGTGATGAGGAAATAGAGGGATCCAGAGTATCTTAGAAACCTACAAGAAGAACCTTGTAACAGGTGGATCAGGTCCTAGGGAGGTCTATTCAAACTATTGCACTAATCAAGGACATTACAAGCAGTAAACATCGAACCCCTACTGGGATCTAGCCAATGAACAGAACATTCTCCACAGTTGGGTGGAGAGTACTCTGACATGAACTCTGGGGCCCCATATTTGATGACCTCCCCTTGGTGGGGAGCCCTGATGGCACTCAAAGAAAGAATAGGCAGGCTAAGAAGATGAGACTTGATAGCCTATGACCATAAAGTGGAGAAGGAGATCACCCTCGGACATAGGCCTAGGGGAGGGGAATAGCGTGAAAGTGGGAGGGAGGGAAGAATGGGAGGATACAAGTGATGGGATAACAATTGAGTTGTACAGTAAATAAATTAATTAAAAAGAAAACTACTTTTAAGTATTTTATCTCTTTCTTTTTTTCATGTAGCTTTAAAAATTGGGCCGATGTGTGTATGTCAGTTGCACACAAACCTGTAAGCATATAGTCTCAGTGTACCAAAGACTGAGATTACAGCTGTACGCTAAGGAAACCTGTCACACTTTTAATTATGTTTATAAGCCAAATGTGCTATAAGCATATTTGACAGCTTTCTGTGAGTGATGTGACATCACTGTCTCTGGATAGATGCATTTCCTATGATGGACCAGTTTTCCATGAATATAATTATTATATTGGATTACTTCACCATGTACAGAGGAATGCTTATTTTTTGTCTTTTTCTGTAAGATGTTGAGGCTGTTTGCAACTTGAACAGTTTGAAGTTAACTACTATTTTTGGAGAGACAAAGTTTATATGAAAACACAAATGATTAGATTGTAATGCGGATAATATTGTGAATCCCTTGGAGTTAGTCATCTAAATCTGAAATTTCAAGTCATTTATGTTGCTTTTTGTTTGGAAAGTTAATAGTGTTTACAGTTAAAAAAAAAAGTATGATTCATTGGTACAAAAATTTAGAGGTTACGGAAAGAAAGGACTAATTGGGCCTTTCGCTTAGTAATGACATAGTCTCTAATTGCCTCTGTTGCTCACTTGGAAACCACATTGATGCATTCTGACTCTATGTTCCACTACCTCTGCATGCTGTTTTAAAGGCAAATAAGCCATCTAATATACTTAGGATAGCAATGGAGACAGCAGACACAGCTAAAGAAGTCTCATTTGATGGTGAGGAAGGTGTATTCTACTGTGTTCCTGAGTGTATGCCTCTGCATGAAACTACTGACTATTTGCTTATCCACTGTTAAGGTAGATGATAATGAAACCACAATCAGATTTGTTGTTTTTTAGGTAAAATTATGCGTTAGGAAGGGTTTTTTCTAACAATTGTTTTACAATACTATATTATATATAAGGAGAGAGACTGCTATAAACCTAGATGGATTTTGATCTTGTTTGAACCAGTTATATAATATTATGCATGATCATATTCAGATTAATATATAGAAAGCATAGATCTTCACTGAGGAAGTCATTGATCTATTCCAGTGAAGGGTTCTATAAGACAGAGGTAATTAAGGAACTCAGGGATTAAAGTACTCACCATTGTATATGGAGAGTCAAGAAAAATAGCTAATAACATTAGAATCATGTGAGCAAAACAAACATACTAATTCGTTGCATTTAACCAGCTTAAATTTGTTTGTGGTTTACAAAGGAAAAAAATAGTTAACAGCTGTGAGTTTAGAGAGTCTTAGAGTTGGGCCCTCCCTGTATAGAGCATTATTATATAACGCCACGTTTCAGGCTACCAAGCCCTTCACAGGAGAGTTCCAATGCTTTTTGTATGTTTGTTTGTTTGTTTCTATTTTTTCAACACTCTCTGGAATAACTTTATTAATAGTTTTCAGATCCCAAATTCCACAGACTATATGCCTAAAATTAGGGTTATATTGAAAAGGACTATGAGGATTTACCTAACATATGACAGAGAACATATAAGGTTCATCATAACAAACATGTAGAAAAGTATGGGTCCCATGTGAAACAGTAAGTAAATACGTGCTATTTTATTCTATGCATGTAAATTGTTTGGTTCTCATTATAAATACAATGTGATGAGACAGCCAAAAATAACTAAAAGCTTTAAGTGTGTTACATGAGTATTAAGTCTCAGAAATGAAACAATTTATATGTATGTAGTTATTTATTATCTGTCTGTCTGTCTGTCTGTCTGTCTGTCTGTCTGTCTATCTATCTGTCTGTCTGTCTGTCTGTCTGTCTGTCTGTCTGTCTATCTATCCATCCATCTATCTATCTATCTATCTATCTATCTATCTATCTATCTATCTATCTGTCTGTCCATCTATCTACCTATCTATCTGTCTGTCTGTCTGTCTATCTATCTATCTATCTATCTGTCTGTCTGTCTATCTATCTATCTATCTATCTGTCTGTCTGTCTGTCTGTCTGTCTATCTATCTATCTATCTATTTATATATCTATCTGTCTGTCTATCTATCTATCTATCTATCTATCTATCTATCTATCTATCTATCTATCTATCTATCTATCTATCTATCTATCTATCTATCTGTCCATCTATCTATCTATCTGTCTGTCTCTCTGTCCATCTATCTATCTATCTATCTATCTATCTATCTATCTATCTATCTATCTATATATCTACGTATCTATTTGTCTTTCTTCTCTCTGTGTGTAAAGAGAGTCATAAGCAATATAATATCTCAAGGTTAAGTTTCATTTTATCCTATTTTCTTAAAACATTTCATTTAAACAATATCAAAACTCAAGGTGTTCTTTGATGTGTGGGTCTATTTCTGGGTCTCTGAGTCAATTCCGTGGATCCACCTGTCTATTTCTATGACAGTACCATTCAGTTTTCATTACTGTCGACCTGTAGTACAGCTTGAAATCATGGCTGGAGATACCTCCCGAAGTTTTTATTTTCCATGTGAAGTTGAGAATTGTTCTTCCAAGCTCTGTAAACAATTGTGTAGGTATTTTTATGGGAATTGCATGAAATCTGTAGATTGCTTTTGGTAAGATGGCCATTTTTACTATGTTAGCCTTACCAATCCATGAGCATAAGGGATTTTTCTCATCTTCTGATATTTTCTTCAATTTCTTTCTTCAGAAATTGAAGTTTTTTTTTTTTTATAGAGGTTTTTCACTTGCTGGTGGGAGTGCAAACTTGTATAACCACTGTGGAAATAAATCTGGAGGTTTCTCAGAAAATTGGAAATAGGTCTGTTTCAAGACCTAGACATACCACTCCCGGGCATATACCCAAAAGATGCTCCATCTAACCACAAGGACATTTGCTTAACTATATTCATTGCAGCCTTTTTTTATTTCCCCCCTTTTAAGATTTATTTATTATGTGTACAGTATTCTGCCTGCATGTGTGCCTGTAAGCAGAAGAGGGCATCCAATCTCATTATAGATGGTTGTGAGCGACCATGTGGTTGCTGGGAATTGAAGTTAGGACCTTTGGAAGAGCAGCTAGTGCTCTTAACCTCTGAGCCATCTCTCCAGCCCCTGCAGTCTTTTTTTTTATAACAGAAAGAAACAACCTATAAGGCCCTCAACTAAAGAATGGATAAAGAAAATGTGGTACATTTACACAATGGAATATTACTCAGCTAGTAAAACCAGGAAATCTTGACATTTGCAGGCAAATGGATGGGACTTGAAAGGATCATCCTGAGTCGGGTAACCCAGACCCAGAAAGACACACTTGGTATGTACTCACTCATAAGCAGGCATTAGCCATAGCGTACTGGATAACAATACTATAGTCCACAGGCTCAAGGAAGCCAATGAGAGCCCTAGAAAAGATGTATGAATCTCACTCAGAACAGGAAATACAATAAACATCTGAGGTGGATAGAGACAGGGACATGGCTGGGACGTAGGGTGGAGAGGATACCAAACTGAGCATCAGACAGACAGAGAGAAGAGGAGGGTGGGTGAGGAGAAGAACTGGGAGAGACAACAGAAGTCTGAGGTTGGGGACCATTTCCAGAAAGGGCATGGCTCCTTGGAGTCTATGGGAATGATCCTAGCTGAGATTCCAAGCCATGGGTCTTAAGCAGCATAAAGTGGGCACCTCCTGTATCCAGGTGGGACTCCCAGCTGAGGGAGAGTCACACCAACCTATACATAAAACCTTAGACTCAAAAGGAGTCTTGTTTATAAGAAGCATAGGGGCAAACATGGAACAGAGATGCGAGAATGGTAAACCAGTGACTGGCCCAGCTTGAGACCCTACCCAAGGGAGAGGGTAGACCACTGTCACTTTAATTATACTTCCAGACAGCTGTCTTCTGAGAGGCCTCCAGACCCAAGGCCAAGCAATGGGCAGAGATAGGAGGGTACAGTGCAAGAGTAGGAGGAATGATAGAGGGAGCTGGAGGGGTCAAGGACACCACAAGAAGATCCATAGAGCAATCTAATCTGGACCCCAAAGGGGCTCACAGAGAATGAACTACCAACCAAAGTGCTGGCATGTACAGATCCTACACCCACTATACATATGTAGCAAGTGTGCAACTTGGTCATCTTGGAGGTCCCCTAACAATAGGAGTAGAGGCTGTCCCTGAACCTGCTACCTACCCCAGGGTCACTTTCCCCTAACTGGGCTACCTTGTCACTCACTCCCCAGTGGAAGAGGATATGTTTAGTCCTGTTGTGACTTGGGATACCAGGGTGGATTCGTACCAGTTGCAGGCTTCCTTTTCTCTGAGAAGAAGGAGATGAAATGGGGGGAATGAGGGTGGGGGCTGGGAGTGGGAGGAGAGGAGGTGGGGGCTGGGAGTGGGAGGAGAGGAGGTGGGGGCTGGGAGTGGGAGGAAAGGAGGTGGGGGCTGGGATCGGGAAGTAAAATGATTAAATACATAAATGAAGGAAAGGAAAAAATCCTCCATTGATTTCAACTATTATAAAAACAGTTCAATTTTTAAGACAAAAATATTTTAATGAATTGGCACTTTGCCTGTAACCACTTGGGATGCAGAATTTTTTGATAAGGACTTTTAATGTAGTCCCCCTACATTAACCTACGTCCAAATCCTTGGCCACAATTATCAACACTTCATTCTGTTCCAGAATCCTAATCACAGGGCAGTGACTGGAGTGCCTTAAATAAATGTAACCATATAAATAGAAGTTCCCACTTTAGACCTTGCAGTGATAAGAACAGGAATGCATTTTAGGCTTCAAAATGGTATCATCCTGTCAGTCTATTTATCTACAATTCATAGACCTTCTCTCTCTCTCTCTCTCTCTCTCTCTCTCTCTCTCTCTCTCTCTCTCTCTCTCTCTCTCTCTCTCCTCCCCTCTCCCCCCTTGTTTAAATAACTGCTGGCTTTATGAATTTTACTGAGTTTAGAGAATGACCTAAAATGTCAGTTTAAACACTTTTTGTACACTGCAGAATACTTATTAGCTCGTAGAAGATATTTCTATGTCCATGGCAATCACCCTTTTAAATGATGTTTACTATGAAAGACAAGTGTTGTTTCATCATTCGCCCAAGAATTACCACACCTACTCAGTTTACAGTAAATATGTTTTGTTATTGATCAAACACAAGATATCTTATTGGCACAATATGTCTAGTTATTTTTGGCCATGGCATCATTTTGACATCTTTCTTCATAGTACTTCTCTACTGGCAATCCCCGCCTCTGGCAGCCATCCTGTTAGTGAGCTGTTTTATTTTGGGTTTTGACCTGTGTTCCTTCATTTCCAGTTTAGCACAAAATAATCACAAATACTTCTCCATAACCCCTTATGTAAAGCCCTGATGTTCACATGTGCTCAGACTAAGATGTACCTCCGAATTTTACAAGCAACCGTGAGCTGATCCTATTGCCCCATCAAACTCAATCGGATCTGCCACAGTTTCCTGTAATCAAACACAGTACTGTCTCTTCAGTGAAACCTGTGTATCCACAACTGTGACATCAATAAAGAGTCTAAACAGACTCAAGTCAGATGGTTTTCCTGCAGAATAAATGAAGGAAGCGCTGGCCTTGTAGTTCAATTAGTGGTGGCTAAGGCTACAAAGAAGAAAATGTAAATATTTGACTTTAAAACCCCACAAAATATCTTATGTGAATTTTTATTCAGTACAAGTTGTGAGAATTTTGAGTAAATGAATAAATTATGGCAAAGAGGTCAACAAAGCAGAAAGGAGGAGGGAGACGAGGGGAAGGAGGAGGGGAGGAGGAGGGGAAGGGGGAGGAGGGGAGGAGGAGGAGGAGGAGGAGGAGGAGGAGGAGGGCCTTCCCTATGGAAAACATTGAATAAGTAAATGCTGAACTAAGTATAAAACTATTGTTAAAGGAGAAACTAAAATCTTGACCTATTTGTCTCAATGCAGAATTCATTTTGCTCTCTAACCTCATAATGTAATTGTTGGGTCCCGCCCCCCAACACACGTTACAAATGGGGAAATGAGTGAGCTGTTTCCCCCAAATTATATATCTAGGAGAGGAAATATTTGACTTTATTGCAACAAATGAAGGTGTAGAACCCATGCCACCTTACATCTACTCGCAATTAGCTTGCAAACATTCTCAAGGGAAAATCTGATGGAGACAATTCCATGCTTGAGACCTTGCATCATCCCAGGCATGTCTAGAGTGTATCAAATTGATAAAAAACACTATTACCACATATAGCGTGCTGATTCATGTAGTGCGCTACGCTAATTTCTCCCGCAGTGGTTGGATAAACAACAGACAATTTGAAAAATCCTAAACTTAACTTGATAACTGTGTAAGTGTTTTTAAGGAGGTATGATCATATAAATTATATAGAATTAGAAATATCTGTCTACTACCATGAGCTAAGTCATTACTGGCTACTCTATTTTTGAGAAATATTGCCAAAGTCTGTCGAAAGCCATCATTTTTATCAGTTAAAGAAGTATAATGATTTGCTAGCTGTGAACACTAAGTCACATAATGTATGCTGACTTAGATTTCTTCAGGTCCTTCGACCATCAGGAAAGTATTTTTCGTATTAACACACAAGTGTCAGTTTAAGGTATTCAAAGCTGGTGGGCCCATTTCTTACTGCTCTAGCTGGCAGTATGAGAATATTTGCTAGATATTCAATAAACTGATTCTGAATATTGATATTTCCTTATAATATAGCACAATTAGGGCAGGATGAGAAGAGCAAACCTGGAGTCTTCTGAAAATAGATTCCACCTGTTGTCTTTATTTTCACTTTATGCCTATGGTCTTTCCGGTAAATTTGTTGGACTCTTTACAGATACTACACACACACACACACACACACACACACACACACACACACACACACACACACACACACAAACCCTATTGTTTAAAATAAATCCCTCGTGTGTGTGTGTATGTGTGTGTGAGTGTGTGTGTGAGTGTGTGTGTGCGTGTGTGTGTGAGTGTGTGTGTGCATGTGTGTGTGTGTGTGTGTGTGTGTGTGTGTGTGTGTGTGTTGCTTTACTAGTTCTACTTGTCTGGTAGAACCTTAACTGCAATAGTAGCTCCATGGTATCATGACATCATTTGATTTCTATTACTGAGAGGTGAGAGATAACACTACCCTGATATAGAGAGCACTGTAGTTTCTTCCTGTTCTCAATGTAGGAATTATAGGAACAGCTTGTAAATTACAGAATGAACCCAAGTGTAATTTTGAGGAGCTAAATACATAAGTGCTATTGGAATTTTGAGACTCAAATTCTCATTAGTGCTATGTATAAGGGAGTAAATGCTTAGCCATGGATTTTCATTCATTTTTACGTGAGAGAAGCTCATAATATGTGGCTGTTATTTAATTAATAAATTCCTTTTTAATCATCCTAATTATAATTTTTCCAGGGATAGCATTTGTCTTGTACATTGTGCCTGTGACTTTTGTAATATATGTATCATTCCTCTTTATCTTTTCTCTTTGAAAAAATACTGAAATACGCAACACAAATTCAAGTTTGGGTTTCTCTCTTTTTTTTGTTGAATGTAAAAGCTATTCTATTTGTTATCATTTTTTAATTTTTAAATAAATTATTTTATGGTTTCTTTTTTAACATATACATTTATATTATTGCACATGAATAAAATAAACTACATACAGCAGAAAGAACCATGAGACAATCATGAATTATATAAATGTTATATTCATGGTAATTTAGCATGATAGCAAGTTTCATAACTTGAAGCACTCCTGACTTAAAATTATTGCCAGTATTTGGATTTGGCAAACTGTTAGTTATAAACTAAGATGCCAAGACCAGAAAGGGAAGTTGGAGATTTTCTTACAACAGTTGATACATATATATATACACACATAAAGTAACTTCTCCACCATACTGCTTAACTCTTCGTATATCCCTCTAAAGGAGAGATTGTTGCCATAATTATTTATCTTTATGGCTCTAATTATTTTTTTACACATACATTTATACTATTACACATATACACAATAAACTACCTATACCAAGAAGAACCATAACACAGTCAGGAATGATATAAATGTTACACTTTTAAGGTTTTGGTTATTTGTAGTTGACAGCCTTGAAGAAAACATCTTTCCTATCTGGTTGCATCTAAAATTCTGAATGTAAATTAATCTCCATCACATCTTGTCATTATCAACTTAAAACATCTATATAGACCTAAGAACATCTTAAACCCTAAACAACTAAGCTTCATTATAAAGGTAAGCTAGCTGGTCTTCAACTCCATCAGAGACTTGAGAAGGAATAAACTTTATTACCTGAGTATGCCAGGAGTGCAGGTCAGTAGCTTTCCAAATGAGAAGATGACAGAGACAGTGTGTTACCAGAATAGTCACTGAAAACTCTCTATAATGTTGGAACATCATCTTCAGCTTTCTGGCCCAATATATCTGACAGACATATTTGTGAGCAGGAACTACTGCCCTTTTTAAGGCAGAATTCTGTCTGTGGTAGAAATGAGGACGTTTTGTCCAGTGGCTTGTTTGCAGCATTTGAAGCCATCTCCATAATGAGGTTCTTTGATGCTCATCATCCTCTTTGAGGTAAGCTTGGTGTTGCCAGGAGTTAACCTGCTTTTAATTTTTAATTTTTGGGAGTATAAAAACAGTATTTCTATACCTATAAACTTGTAATAAATATTTTCTTAAAGGCAGAAATGGCAATTTAAAAATCTTATGGTAGAAAAAAAGATATTCTAATACTTTATGTTTAGTCTGTTCTTATCATTCTAAAAATTGTATATCAATAAATATACAAGCAATAAAAAATAATAATAATAAATGTTTGTTATAATTTTAAACAGTGACAGTAACTTTCTTTTTCTCCTAGTGCTTTCTTAACATAAGTGACTTTGAGAAATGCAGAACTGTATACATAAGGAGTTGCAATGATGGTGGCATGGTTCATATGCAATGGTTCTGTATATATAATGAAAAATTATATTCAAAGTAACTGCTTCAGTTACACAGGGTCTTTCACTAAAACTTTTTACATTACTAAAAGATAAAGTTTTTATCCTTAAAATTATCGTACAGTTAAGTTATGCAAATGACTCATCTCATTTGAATAGTTAAAAACATACTCCTGCTCTAAAGTGACATAAAGTCCACTTACAACCAAGCATTTACTAAGACCAATCAAATGAACCATACTCACTTATTTATATTCACGTAAATTATATGACAAATGTGCCATTATATTTAATATACCAATGAAACATCTACCATAGTCAGAATAAATCAACCCTTGAAAATGCTTTCAAGTTTTAAGAAAAAAATATTTTGTCAAAATAAAATATTTTAGAAATTTGTGTAACTTATTAGTAAATTTAACAAAAATATGTAAAGGGCACATGTTTAGAAATTCTTTTCGTATGTTAAAAATTTGTTATTAGGAAACAATATTCATGGGTAACACAAATGCCTAAGTGGTTAAGAGCACTAGCTGCTCTTCCAGAAGACCTGCGTTCATGTACCAGCACCCACATCGTAGCTTATTAACATTTGTAATTCTAGTTTCCTGAGATCCAGTACCTTCTTCTTGCTTCTGTAAGCACCACGCATGTACACAGTGCTCTCATATGCATGCACACAAACACTTATGCACATAAAAGTAAATATTTTTTATTTAGTTAAACATATTAAGTCAGTCATCAACTGTCTCACAAGCAATTGAGGTCATATTGTAAAGCAGAATGTAGAAGATACTGATTAAAGAACACAATATTAGCATACAAAGATTGAGAAGCAAATAGTTGCTTAGAACTGGTGGCTTGCTTGGAGAATCACGTGATTATTAAGTCATTCATATATATTGATTTACATTAAGAATTTTAGATGCACCAAGGTAGGAAAGATTTTTTTTCAAAGCTGCCAAATACAAATAGCCAAAACACTATGAATGTAACACATATATAATTCCTGATTGTTTCATGGTTCTTCTTGCTGTAGGTAGTTTACTGAATATATGTATAATAATATAAACGTATATTAAAAATAAAAATATATAATAAAAAGATGTTCACAAACAGAGAATTCTCAACAAAGGAATATCAAATGTCAGAGAAACACTTAAAGAAGTGCTCAAGGTCCTTAGTCATCAGAGAAATGCAAATCAAAATGACTCTGAGATTCCAGCTAACACCCATCAGAATGGTAATATCAAAAACCTCAAGTGACAGCACATGGTGGCAAGTATGTGGGGAAAGGGGAACACACCTTCATTGCTGGTGGGAGTGCAAACTTGTACAACCACTTCGGAAATCAAATACGTTCTCAGAATACTGGGAATAGGTCTACCCCAAGACCCACTACCCCAAGCTATACCACTCCTGGGCATATACTTGAAAGATGCTCCACCATATAACAAGGACATTTGCACAACTATGTTTATAACAGCTTTGTTTGTAATATCCAGAGTCTGGGAACAACCTAGATGTCCCTCAATCGAAAAATGGATAAGGAAACTGTGATATATTTACACAGTGGAATACTACTCAGCTACTAAAAACAAAGAAATCTTAAAATTGGTAGGTAAGTGAATGGAACTAGAAGTGATGCATAATATATATACTCACTTATAAGTGGCTATAGGCACATAATATTAGGATAATCACATTACAATAGACAGACCTAAAGAAGTTAATAACAAGGAGGACCCTAGGGAGAATGCTTAATTCTCATTCAGAAGGGCAAATAGAATAGACACTGGAAGCAGCTGAAGAGGAGGAATGGGAAGGGAGCTACCATAGAGGTCCTCTGAAAGACTCTGCCCAGCAGGGGATGAAAGCAGATGCTGAGGCTCACAGCCAAACTTCGGAGTAAAGTGCAAGGGGTCTTATGGAAGAGTTTGGCGGGGGAGGTGTGTAAAAGGACCTGTAGCAGACAGGAGCTCCACAAGGAGACCAATGGAGTCAACAAATATGGGCAAAGGAGAGGGGAGGTGCAGAGATTGATGCACCAACCAAGGACCAAGCACGGTGAAGACCTAGACCCATTGCTCAGGTGTAGTAGATAGGTAACAAGTCTCCTTCTGGGTCCCATAATGTGGG
This sequence comes from Acomys russatus, assembly GCF_903995435.1. Taxonomy (NCBI): domain Eukaryota; kingdom Metazoa; phylum Chordata; class Mammalia; order Rodentia; family Muridae; genus Acomys; species Acomys russatus. The sequence goes on from NC_067158.1 coordinate 58,200,378, forward strand.
AAGTAGGGACTGCTTCTGACATGGACTCAGGTGACGCATCTTGATCACTTCCTCTTAGGATGTAGGGGCGGGGGGGTCTTTCCAGGCTACAGAGGAAGAGGATACAGGCCGTCCAGATGAGACTTCATAGGCTGTGGTCAGATGTTAGGGTGGAGGGCTTCCTTTCTGATGACTAAGGGAATATTAGGGAGGGAGTGTAAGGCTGGGAGGCAAGGAAGGACTGGACTACAATCAACATGTAGAGTGAACAAATTAGAAATTAAAATAAAATATACTAAAATAAAAATCCCTCCAAAAGATGTTCATGAAATTGACCCAACATCAATCAATATTTATACTTCAAAGATAGAGGAATACATTCTCAACTCTAGAGTATACTTCTTTATTACAAATGTACATGTGAACAAAAACACCTCCAATTTCAATTCTAGGCCCACTGAAATTTTCTTAAATTATTTGTACACTTCACATTATTTACCTGGCACATATTACCCTTGAATGAAACAGATGTTGAGAAGAATATAGCCAGTCAATTTTGTTTTCTTGGAGTATATTTATGCATCCTAGGAGGTCTGAGAAGTTCAAAGAAGAAGAAAGTGGTAAGGTATTGTCTCTCAAGACACTCACCAGCCAGCTTAGGTCAAGAGATTTCAACAAAGGTGTACGTCCTTATAGGCACGGCAATCCCAATAAAAAGTTCAGTGGTGCAGCCAAATACAGCAACATATATATCATAAACTTCTCGACCTCATCGCACATTCTGTTTCCCTCCCCAAGTAGCACTTAGATTTTTACAAATAAAATACTGTAAATATATGTATTTTATTAAGACTTTTCTGCTGATTCTGAAATTAGAAAAATAAATTGGTATCAGGCAAAGTAAAACATAATATTCAATACCTAAAAATATTATTTCTAATCTTAAAGTACCTATATTTTAATTTCTTTGAGACTATATGCAGTGTTCCCTTGATATTATTAATTAAAGGATATATTCTTATTAAAGTAATTTTAATCCACAGGATAATAATATAAATTAGTAAAGGACAATCTTATTAGTTTTAATTTGGGTTCTATAGTGTCACTGATGTAATTAGAAGAGATATTGAAGATAATACGTAGTTTGCTAACATTAAAAAAAACAGCTAATAATATTAAAAAGTGAATATTAGATCCATTATGTCTATGGAGAGTTATTATAGCAATCTAAGTTTTAAGCTGTAATGATTTAGTTTAATTCAGTGTCAGATACTGAGATATAAAATTTTATTTTGAAGATAATGAAAGTATTAAAGCATGTTGTTAAAAATTGTATGCTTATTATTTCTTGGACAGACTGCAAGTCAGCTCCTGAGAGCAAATAAAGCAGTACTTAGCTAGCACAGCACTCCTCATCAATCATTACATTCCCCTTGCCAGCTCAGGGAGCACAGCATGTGGGATACAAGCAGTGATTGACAGATTGAGAGACTAAAAGGCACACCAATACCTCAGACAGCAAAGTGTGGTCATGGCAGAGCCCACCTAGCTTCTGACATCAGCAGATTGATCAACTTTCAAGGCAGCAACAGCTCTATACTGCATGGGCAAAGAGCTGAATCACGGCTACAATGGCAGTCGTCACGCTGAACATTATTTCAGTATGATGACTCAAGGTGCTAGCCATTCACATCCAAACACCTTGGAATCACTAAGAAAGTGGAAAGGATCTCAGCACAGTACCACAGTGGGTACTGTGACATAATTGGTGAACATTATGGCTCTATAACCCACATGAAAATGTTAATAAAGTGAATACAGTTTTAGACAATTATCACAAATGCAATCTGTCTTGTGTCTTCTATAGAGATTCTGTATAAAAACCACCCTTTTCAAGAATCATCCTACTGATTCAAGTTAGTTTCTACTTGGAATCAGTTTCTAAGTTAGAGTCAAGATTCTATGTGATTTCTAAAAGAAGGGGGGAAGATTAGTCTGAAATGCAGAACTTTGGTCAGAGTGACTTAAATAAAAAGTTGGATAGAAATGTCCAGTGTGGATTTAGATTATGTTATCTTTAACATTTTTATTATCTTTGTGACACAAAATGTAAGACCAACTACTTACCATTATTCTGTCCCCATATTCGATTTTTTTTTTTGTTGTTGTTGTTGGGCAGATCCATGGCTTTGTAAATTGAAGTCTCAGGAGGCTCCTTTGATGTTGCTTGTTTCTTTCTAATCATTTTATTCAGTGCTCGTGGAGATTATCTGTGCATTTAGTGGGTGGAAATAAGCATATAAGTTTCTTGAGAGAATACAATGCACAGGGATTTTAGAAATATCACTGATGCCACGCGATAGGTTTTTACCACTGTTATTGATGATACATTAAAAAACAAAGGTCTTCCAAAGCAAAGCTCATAACTTAATACATCAGTGGACGATGTTTCTTTAATGTGGAGTCAAACCTGAACCACAAACTTGAAAATCATTAAGATATTTTCGTAGCTGAATAGTGGTGGTAAACAGGGTCTCAAGATGATAATCTTATGTATGTGTGTATTCTATTTTGATCCCATTCTTCCCTTTTACCTTATGCCCTCTTCTTATCTACTTTCCCCATTCTTGTTCCACGAATATTTCCTGTTCAGTTTCATGTGTCATTGTCCTCTGGTTTTGGAATAAAATTACTGATGTACCAAAATGCAACCATAGTATTTTTACTTACATAGTTATCTTATTATCCCATAAGTTTTCCTAGTGTTCAGTTCCCATGCTACTGGTGATAGCTGATGCCATTCTGGTGAATACTCTAAGAGGCTCACATGACAACAACACAAAAGTCGTGTATATGTATTGTGTGATGAAGTTTGTATCAAGTTACACAACTCCTGCTTGAATACATATGAGGATGATAACAATTCCTGTTCTAAATTGCCAGAAATTCATGCTTGTTACAGTTTTTCTACCTATCAGTGTCTTGCAATTTAGAATAACCAATATAATATCTTTTAAAAAAGCAAAAGACTGAAACATTAACTGCCCTTGACAAATATTTAAAATATTCTTTTAATTTCATGTTTTATTTTTAATTTAGTTTTATATTTCTTCATTTTGCATTCCACTTGTAGCCTTCATCACCCTCCCCACCCTCAGTCCTCAGAAAGGGGGAGTTCTCTCATAACATCTGTCCCCAACCTATCAACTCTCATCTGGATTGCCTGTAAGCTCTTCCTCTGTGGCCTGGCTGCTACCCAGGGGGAAGTGATCCACAAGTGGACAGCAGAGTCCATGTCAGAAGCAGTCCCTACTCTCCATATTATGGGACCCACAAGGAGACTGTGTTGCCTAGGTACTACATCTGAGCAGAGGGTCTAGGTCCTCACCATGCATGGTCCTCGGTTGGTGCATCAGTCTCTGCACCTTCCCCCATTCACCCAGATTTGTTTGCTCCATTGGTCTCCCTGTGGAGCTCCTGTCCCCTCCAGGCCCTTCTACCCCCCAACTCACCAGTAAAACTCCCTGTGCTCTACCCCAAAGTTTGGCTGTGAGTCTCGCATCTGCTTCATTCCCCTGTTGGGTGGAGTCTTTTAGAGTATCTCCCATGGTAGGCTCCCTTCCTGTTCCTTCTCAACTGCTTCAGATGTCTATTCTATTTGTCCTCCTCAATAAGAACTAAAAGCATTCTTTTTGTTATTTGGCTTCTGTAGATTTTTGCATTGTAGTGTTATGTATCTTGTATTATGTGGCTAATATCCACTTATAAGTGAGTATATACTATGCTTGTTTTGCTGGGTCTGGGTAACCTCACTCAGGATGATCTTGTTCTAGTTCCATCCACTTGCCTGCATATTTCAATTTTTGCTGTTTTTAATAGCTGAGTAGTAGTAACCCATTGTATAAATGTAACAGTTTCCTTATCTATTCTTTGGTTGAGGACATGTAGGTTGTTTCCTGGTTCTGGCTGTTACAAATATAGCTGCTGTGAATATAGTTGAGCAAATGTCCTTGTTGTATGGTGGAGCATCTTTCGGGTATATGCCCAGGAGTGTATAGCTACTGCACCTGACTAGGAAAATTGTTTGTTTCAGTAATACAGCATATATTGTTAATGTAACTATGAGTGATAATATTGGATGAAGGCACCAGATTCCTGCGAGTTTCATACAGTTTCTGAAACAGGTTGATAGCATATATATAAGCATAACAAGAGAAAGTTTAAAGTAAATTTTAAAATGCAATGCTTCCCATGTAATGATAAATTAAAGGAGCCTATTTGCTTTAACATATTTTTTAAATTCTTCATTTAGGTTTTAATTTGTTTTTTTTTTATTAATTTATTCAGATTCCAACTCAAGTTGACACCACTGATTGGAGAGAAAAAAACAAAATAAAATTACCCTTTGATGTCTGAACATTAGATGTCAGAAATATAAGTTCTAATTGTTGGGTTCTAGACAAACCTAGTTCTCCACCAGGGCATGACATATCTGCTTTATTTTTCACTTGACAGGAAGAAGGCTATAATCCACAGTGAATTCCTAAAAGGTTATTAATTCCATCCTTGAGGACTTAACCTTACAACCCAATTGCTACCAATAGCCATACTTGCTAATATCTCACCTAATTTTATAAATTCAACCTGTGACTTTTAGGGAGAGGACACAAATTCCTAAGAACTCAAAAGGTAGATATTTATTCTTTAACAAAAATGACTTTATTTTTCATTGTAAGAACCAACCAACCAAACAAACAAAAGGTACAGCAGAGGAGGCTGTGTCTGACTCACGCTCTCACAGCTATCACAGTCCTTTGAGCTCCATAGAGACAGCGCCGGGAAAGCACAAGCCGGACAGGCACCGAACACTCTGAACCTCGTGGGCAAAAATCAAATAAACAAGGAGTGGAATAGCTGGGTCTTGAGGAAGCCCTATTCCCAGTTTTCTGAGATAGCACAAGATAGATTTCCAAAGTGGCTGTACTAGTTTGCATTCTCACCAGCAATGAAGGAGTGTTCCTCTCTCCCCACATCCCCACCAGCATGTGGTGTCACTTGAATTTTTTATCTCAGCCATTCTGATGGGTGTAAGATGGAATCTCAGAGTTGATGGTCAGAACATTCTCCACAGTTGAGTGGAGAGTGTGATATGACTTTCTCACGTACTCTGGTGCCTCACATTTGACCATGTCCCCTGGAGGAGGAGACCTGGTGGCACTCAGAGGAAGGACAGCAGGTTACCAAGAAGAGACTTGATACCCTATGAGCATATACAGGGGGAGGTAATCCCCCTCAGGAACAGTCATAGGGGAGGGGAATAAGGGGAAAATGGGAGGGAGGGAAGAATGGGAGGATACAAGGGATGGGCTAACCATTAAGATGTAACAAGAATAAATTAATAAAAAAATGTAAAAAAAAAAAAAAGAAAGAAAGAAAGAAAGAAAGAAAGAAAGAAAAGAAAATCAAATAAACATGGGCAAAGGAAGTCCTAAGGGGTCAAGAGGCAAAATGTCTTCAAATGCATTCGTTGTGTACACTTGTCGGGAGGAGCAGCAGCAGAAAAACCCGGATGCTTCTGTCAACTTCTCAGAGTTTTCCAAGAAGTGCTCAGAGGTGAAAGACCATGTTTGCTAAAGAAGATGGGGAATTTGAAGACATGGTAGAGGCTGACAAGGCTTGTTATAAAAGAGAAATGAAAACCTACATTTCCCCTCACAAAGGGGAGACCAAAAAGAAGTTCAATGCACCCAAGAGGCCTCCTTCGGCCTTCTTCTTGTTCTGTTCTGAGTACCGTCAGAATCAAGGTAGAACCCCCTGGCTTATTCATTGCTGATGTTGCAAAGAAACTAACCCGGAGAGATGAGGAACAACGGCGCTGCCGATGACAAGCAGCCCTATAAGAAGAAGGCTGCCAAGCTGAAGGGGAAGTACAAAAAAGATCCTGCTGCCTACAGAGCTTAAAAAAAAAAGCCCGATGCAGTGAAAAGGAGGGTGGGGTGGCCAAGGCTGAAAAGAGCAAGAAAAAGAAGGAAGAGGAAGATGAGGAGGAGGATGAAGAGGACGAGGAAGAGGAGAAAAAAGAGCAAAAAATGATGATCATGAATAAGTTGGTTCTAGCACAATTTAATTTTCTTGTCTATAAAGCATTTAGCCCCCCTGTACACAACTCACCCCTTTTAAAATATTGAAATGTAAAGCTATGTAAGATTTGTTTTTAAACTGTACAGTGCCTTTCTTTTTATATAGTTAACACAGTATATGGCATGATATATAAGCACCCAAATACACCCATTTAGATACCCAAAGAAATAAATGCAATGTTCATTTTTTTAGTTAAACTACTTTGAAAACTCAGATGTACATAAAAACCAAGACAACTGGGCTAAGCACAAACCTATGAGTATAGCGGAATACCGTTAGATATCATTTCATTGACTTTTTTTTTTTTTTTTGCCACTTGTATTTGGTTCATTGCTAAGTCTGTTGCTATCGCCCTTCTACTTTCTGGTCCTCAAGGCAGTGTCAGAAGTGGGAGGGGGGCTACTTCTCCTGACATGGGTCTTAAAATGGACCGGTCATTGCTTAGCCACTCCCACAATTTCTCCTATTTCCTATAACCAGGTAAGACTTCGTGATGAGAGTCTGAGACACTAATCCAGCCACAAAACCTTTGACATAAAATTTGTCCTGCTATATATTTGATGGTTCTTAAGTGGGACTCCTGACAGTGAGAGTGGAATGTGTGATTCTTTTATTTGTTTTTGGGATCCTTTTATTCCCACTGGATTTCCTCTTCCAGCTTTGATATGAAGGTTGTGATTAGTCTTATTGTATCTTGTCATGCATGTTTGGTGAATATTCCTGGTAAGGGTGCTCCTTTCTGAAAGGAAACAGTGGAGGAACAGATCTGGGCGTGAGGGGAGGGGAAACTGTGGGAAGAATGTATTGAAGACCAAAAAGAAAAGAAAAATGGACTTGGAGAGAGGAGCGGGAGATGACAGGAGTGAAAAGGGAAGAGGAGAGTGTGAGGAGTAATAATAACCAGGATGCATTAGACACATGTATGAAACAATAAAAATAATTTAAATTAACAGGTAAAAATGTGGCAAACCCAGAGGTTAAATGTTTAAAAACAGACAATAAAAGTAGTCGAGAAATTAAAAAAAAAATTTGTCCTGCTAGCCTAATGTGCTGTGGTAAAGGTGGCATAAGCAATTTCCATGATATCACAATTTTGTCTATACATCAATTTGAGTTTGGCAAAGGCCATGAAACTTAACAACACAAATATTGAACTTAAATTCATGACCATTTAAAGAGTCAAGAAGAGTACAGGGACCAAAGAGATATAAGAGCAGATAAAATGTTTACTGCACAAACATGAGGACTTGAGTTTAATACCCAGCTCATGCAACAATCTGAGGGTGATATCCATGCCTGTAACCCTAGTGCTCAGAGGCAGAGGTAGGTTCCAACTTGGGGTCTCATTAACCAGCCACACTACCAAAATGGTCAACTCCAGTTTCATTGACAGCCTCTGTCCAAAAATATAAGGTGAATAGGGCCTGGGTAGATGACCCACCGAGTAAAAGTCTTGCCGGTATGAGAACTAGAATTCAGATACCCAGTATCCAAAAAATTCTGGAATAACATGTCCGCTTGCCTGTAATGCAAGATTCACAAGACAGAGATGGGGTACAGGAGGAAGCTGTCTGGATTTGCTAGTTGCGTTGGTGTACTATGGGCTCAGTTGTGAAACTCCACTTCAGTGAACATGGGAAAGACAAAAGAAACTATTGACATCAGTTTCTAGCCACATACATGTAGTGGATGTAAAGTTGTTTTTGTTTTTATCCCAAGTGTGCCATGGGAAACAGACTTTTGTGAGGGTGAGAGGTGTTTTTCTTCAGGAAAGATACTTGTGAGAGAACAACTGATGTTTGTCCACTAGAAGAGGAACTGCCTCTTGAGGGGTCACTGTCTTTGCCTGTCCTAGGACAGACTGTGAAAGGAGACGTGTGTGTGTGTGTGTGTGTGTGTGTGTGTGTGTGTGTGTCTGTGTGTCTGTGTGTCTGTGAAAACAAGAGATGGGGCTTTTTTTGGGAAGGGAGGCAGGTCTTGGCTGTTCATCACTCCACTCTAAGATGGTCCTAGAGAAAAGGGCTCTATTGAAGCTTTCGAGGCTCCAGGCTTCAGCTGGAACCATTCTGTGTTCCAGCGGCTGTGGTTACAGTCACCTTCGCTGAATTGCTGGTTTGCTCTTTATTGGCCTATTGGAATTATGCCAACCATGCCAGTGAACTCTCTCCATGGAACTGAATACAAAACAGTCTATGTTTTTGTTCCTATTAACCTCCATTCTCTTCTGTCCAAGATAGGTGGGTTGGAAGGGAGGTGTAGCGTTAAAGAACCCTAAATAAAGTAGGTTTTAAAAAGTTCAAAGCCTACCCATATACATGTGCAGACAAAAAGCATGGGCACTGACAAACACACAACCAGCAGCACATGTGAATAAGCATACACACACACATATACTAGAAAATGTATATTAAAATTAAGGTATAGGATGATTTGAGAAAAGACTCCAAACTCAATTTTTGTTTTGTACCCCACATGCACTCAGATGCAAATACACACGTACATGTGCACGTATGCATGCATGAGAAAACACACATTACACACACACACACACACACACACATACACACTTGTAGAGTGAAAGAGAGAGACTCATTAAAAATCACATGAAATTAGAGTTTATAGTATCCCAGAATAGTAAAAAATAGTGACAAAATGATATAAAAGCTAAAAATATATAAAAAAATAAATAAAATAAGCAAATTCTCAACTTAAGTAACTTTTGAAATATGCTGTCTCCAACATAGAAAAATGTAAATATAAGTAATACACTATTTGACCAATAGTAAGTAGGCTTACCATTGCAATACTACCATGTGTACTGGAACTAACCATGTAAATGTATGAAAAATAGAAACCACACTTCTCATTGGTAGAGTCTGACGTTAGAGAGGATGACCAGAGTAATCCATAGTACAATATTTTGTAGCTGGAGACTGAGTCTAAGTCATTCTTAAAATAATTTCAAAACAAACTACTACCTACAAAAATGTTTAAAAAATACAGATGTATACACAATGTATTCACACACATGTATTCACACCCACTTTGGCATATAGGAGCATGCTTACATTTTCTAACAGTTGAGAAACTCTAGAAATGTAATTGCAAGATCAGAGAAACCACCTAGTTCCTAGTTTTTATTAACTAAAATTCCCCTTTTGCATAAGCTAGAGCCTTGAAAAACTAGCTGATTCTAAGAGAGACAGAAATGACACCCAGAGGGTCAGGAGTGTTGCATTAATTACTTTTCTTTGCTGTGATAATACACCATGGCCAAGGCAACTTATATAAGAAAGACTTTAACTTGTTGTGCAGATCCAGAAGGATAACGGCTCGTCATGGGAGGGAATCATCACACCCAGTGGCAGGCGCAGCAGCCAGAAATGGATGCTGTGAGTTCACATCTGGAACCAGAAGCAGGAAGTAAGAAGGAGACTGGAAGAAGGTGCAGTTTTTAATCTCATACGCCATGGTCAGTAATATACTTATTTCATCAAGGCTACACCACTTAAGTATCCCCAAGTGGAACTCCATCAAATAGAGATCAAATATTTACATACTCCAGAGTATGAGGGACATTTCTCATCCAAACTGTGGCAAGTGTCTTGTAAATATTGAAGAGAAGCAAATGTGAAGAAACAAAAATCATGTGCTAGACACAGACTGGCCTATTCACGAAAGAGACAAAAAAATATATTCGACAATGTTCACAGTGTAGCTTTAGATCCCTTAAAATAAAACAAATATCCATTAATATCATGAATTAAGTATTTGACAAAAATAAATTTAGGGGAAAAAAATAATTATCTCATTTAGAAGAATTCCAAGGGACTTGTATAACTCTCAAAGAAATGATACAAAATTACTAGTTTCTGAAGTAGGAACTGTACAGAATAAATTTTTTTCTAACCAAAACAATGCTGAAGTGGGTAGACTAAATAAGGTTGTCAAAGAATCCAAGGGCAGGTGACCCTCAACAGTGGTAGTTACGTGGGTCTGTGTTCATTATGTGCTTCATGATAAGAACAGCACTTACGTTCTTGGCTGTCCCTGATCAAATCACATCACTATAGTCAAAACATCAAGGTCTATGTAAAAGGGACTCTGATAATGTTTTATTAGAACTCATCAAAACTCTCAAAGTCACCAATGTAAAGAGCATCATACAGATGCATCTAGTATATTCTGTGCTTGCATCTCATTTCAACAACACGGTTGCTTCAATTTTATTTCTTAATATAATTTACATTGATTTAGATGATGTCATATTTATAGTGCCAATTATTCCTCCATGCATTTTCAAACAATTATTAAAACAGAATGACTTCCCTCATAAATTATACATCATTTGTTAAGATTATTAGACACACGGTCACATTTCCAGTTCTTATAGATGGGTTTCATCCACGTCTATTAGATATAGTGACATTTGTAACACTACACTGTCTCTTTGTCATATTGAAAAAATGCTGAGTGGTGTTGGAGATACTTTAACGTGTGTAATTTAAAAAAATTTTTAAACATAACATTAGATGGAGAATACTTCTCAAATGACCAATATGTGATAGTTTTATAAGCATGCAAAGGAGTACCAATAAGTTGTCATATACCACATAAATGTAATATTCAGGCAGTCATGACTGATTTGGAAAGGATTTGAAGTTCTTAAGTCTGAGATGTGGGTCACTCTCGAAGTCAAATTAAACCCATTTTAACTTTAAAAGTTTAAAAAAAGAAGAACGAGACTTAGTTTAATATGTGCTGCATAAAACGTACTCTTTTCAGGTCAGCAATTTCACTTTCATCACTTCCCACTGCACTGGTACAAAGTAAATACTTGATTTAACTCAAGTAAGTCATAAATTTTTGTGTGGTTGCTCAAAGCCACACTACTATGAGTCATTTCATGGTGAGGTAAGCCTTTCATTTGTACAACATGTCAACTCACAAGATCTTCACCTGAAAATGGAAGAAAATCCAATTTTTAATCAGTTACAGGTTTGCCCAAAGCAAGCCAAATGGTGTCAGGGATTGTCCTGACAAGGGTTTTCAATGCCAGGGGCTACTTTCTTACATCCAAGGCAGAAAGTTGGAGATAAACATGGTTTGTGTGTGTGTGTGTGTGTGTGTGTGTGTGTGTGTGTGTGTGTGCATGTATATATATATACATTATTATATAAAATCATATCTTATATGCTATATATTACAATAACACATACATATATGTTAATGTTTTCTGGTATATGTGCTTATTTCTAGCATCTAAACCCAGCATTTCATTGGTTTAACTGATACATTTTCACTGCTATCTACAAATAGCTTTGTGAAAATGATTATTCTAGACTTTATGCTGAAGAACTTAGGATAAAAATTTTCACTGGATCAAATCTTTTGCAATATCTTAAAAGGAACAGAAACTAAATTTAATATGGGCAGAAAATGCATATGCCTTCTGTTAGGATGTATCCATACTGAGAATAGATGTTAAGGCAAATATAACTGAGTTTTGAATACAATAAGCTGTGTTTGCCAATCTAGTCACTTAATATTATCATTAAATTATGGGCAAACTGTATCTAATCAGTTCACTGGTTTTCATTTTGACAATTAGAAGGCATGTTTTCATGATTAGACAATAATTAGTAATAGTAATCAGATTAGTAACTAATCTGAACTTATAATACCATTATCTCTTACATTTTATGACTCAGACACACATTTTCCCTTTTGTGTGTGAGCATGAAATCTTACTTTACAACTTCCACATGTCTAAAACAGATGACATGTCATAACCATGCTTTGTTCTATAGTGGAAACAAAGATTTAAAATGAGTAATTTGATATTTTTAGCGTCCCAGAGATTTGTTAAAAAATGGGATATCTATCTAATTCCTGGTATACTTGACTGAAAGCTAAAATTGAACCTCAAATATAAAGTCACCCATTCAAAATAAGGGTTAGGAGAAATTAAATTGTGTTTTTCTCTTCCCAAAGGGTAACTTTGCTGTTTGTACTCATTGTTTGTTTCTTCTTCTTCTTCTTCTTCTTCTTCTTCTTCTTCTTCTTCTTCTTCTTCTTCTTCTTCTTCTTTTTTAGGAATGTACTGTCACAGTAATACTTTTCTTTAAAATTGATAAGCAAAATAAAATGCATGATTCACAGCAAAGGGAATGAATTCATTGTGAAGGACAATGAAAATGAAACTATATCTCTAACAGGATGGATTCTTCCTGGAAAAAAAAAAGTGGCAGTAGTAATGGCCTTATTTATTTTAATACAAAATGTGATCAATGACTGGAAAATGCTCTACAGAAAGCGACTGATTTTTGTTATGCCTCGAGGTTATGTGTTGAGACAGTCCCCTGTTTATTTTTCAAGGTCTTGTTTCTGCCGGCAGTTAACGGTACTAAAAATGTTAGTAGAAAATAGTTTCCCTTACTACTCAGGAGCTTATAATAAATAATCTACAATGATTACCCAGAGTCTATACTTTTGACATATAATAATCCACAGGAAAACTGAAATCCCTGGGTTTGTGGATACATAATGGTATGTTTATTTTCAGTAAAAATGATAGTACAATGCAGATGCTACAGAGAAGGTAAATTGGCCAATGATCTATGGGGCAGGGAATGTTTGTGATGATTTCCTTTGAGAGGTCATGCTTTATCATTTGTAAAATTTACAAGAACAATAAAAATCAGGATAGGTCCATGCCCAAAAAACTCCAGCCGTCCATGTTGAACGGATTGCAAAGCAGTACAGGTAAATCATGACGAATGCTGGGTAAAGTCTGCCTCCTGGAAAGTAAGCCTCCCCTAGCGGCCAGCGTTTGAAAGTAAGCCTCCCGTAGCGGCCAGCGTTGGAATGACTGAAAAACAAAGCAACTATTACTTGACAGGCAGAGGTTTATAACAAATATTGCATCTCCAAAATGCACATTCATTTAAGGATGTTACATAATGAACTCTCTTTTTTCCATAAACCTTTTTCCTGTGTATCCTCAAGTATGTTATTATTTTCATCAAAATATCACACATAAAAATCCTTTCATGTAGGGTCACTTCTTTCATTTGCTAGGAATCAAAAGCATCTTTAGTTTAGACATATGATATATATATCCATAGAGTGATCGCAGGTATGAGAGGTAATAATAATAGAAAATGTTAGAAGAGCAAACCTTAAAAGAACAGATGATAACAGAAGCTACACGACAGATTATTGAAACATTTTCTGAGTTGTTGAGATAGAGCATTTGCAGCAAATATTCCATAGATTTCCAAGGTTTTGAGTTACTTGACCAACTTAAAATATTAGGAATGCACATGTCTCTGGTACTGTTTTCTAAATCTTAGAATTTGGGTCAGATCAGCTTACTGTAGCTGAGTAATTAACCAAGTCATTAATACATGTATCACACTAGTTTCAAGTGATATTTGAGGTATTTTTGAGGGAAAATCAGATGCAGTGCCATGATCAAAAAGCTGCGATGGTTCATTTGTGTCTTTTCCCTTCTTTAACCTGACATAATACTGCCTCAGTAAAAATTAAAATTGAAATAATTAAAGCATATAAAAACACACAACTTATGGTCTTTCAACCAAATAAATACTATGAAAGATAATATACTACATGTTACATTGAATAATAGGTGTGGAAAAATACTGGGAGCCATAGTTGTAACTGGTGATGAGAGGAGAGGAATAAGTGAAATAACAGGAAAGGGGATAATTCTAATATGGAAGATGTACTTCTCATATGTAAGATAGTTAAAGGACAATTTTAAAAAAGGAATGATTTTCAACTGATGCACCCTGCATGAGCAAATAATGTTGCCCACAGAATAGTCATTAAATGAAAATCTCAACACTAGGAAAAGGTTACCTCTGTACTAGCTATTATTGGTCAGGGATGCCGTATAGGAATTCAAAACAATAGGCTATGTCTTTTAATCCTGGCTATCAAACACAACTATATGATAAGACCATATTCTTGAATACACTACACATTTAAGTTGCAGGACATAGAGATTTGACGAGAGTCTTGAACCAACCAGAAAACTCTTCCTGCTGGCTAATAGTGATGGAAATGCTATGTAGGGTGCTAGGGACTTGTTTTTCCTACGTCTTGACCCTGTTTGTTGCAATTCTAACCTATCAGAGAAAATATGACTTTGGTGCAATAATGGCAAGACTGTTTATGAGGATAATTAACTATTCTCTTAGATGGATAACAGGTAGCAAGAAATAAATTTATGTTTGGCCCTGTAAAAATACCCAAAATCTAAGTTGCACAGAAGACTGCTAATTTTGTTTGCTTCCTTCCTTCCTTCCTTCCTTCCTTCCTTCCTTCCTTCCTTCCTTCCTTCCTTCCTCTCTGCCTTCCTCCCTCCTTGCCTTCCTGCCTTGCCTGCCTTCTTTTTTCTTATTCTGTAAAGATTCCTTTTTTTCTTGCATTTAATTATTTAGTTAGCTAGTCAACTCACAGCCCTGTCCTGCCCACTCTCTCCTCTCCTTGCAGTCCCACCCTCAAGCCCTGTCCTCCCAGTCCTCACTCCTCAGAAGGAGAGGCCCCCAACTGGTATAAACCCATCCTGCCATCTAAAGTCACAACTAAGCAATCCTCTCCTGCTGAGGTGGGACAAGACAGTCCAGGAGAGGAAGGGGTCCAAAAGCAGAAAACAGAGTCAACGATAGATCTTACTTGCACTGTTAGAGGATCCACATGGTGACCAAGCTTCACCTCTGCTACAGATGTGTAGGGGGTCTAGGGTTCAGCCCACACATGGTCTTTGGTTTGTAGTTCAATCTCTGTGAGCCCCACAGGCCCAGGCTGGTTTGCTCTGTAGGTCTTCTATTAGACTTGGTGTATCTGGTTTTATGTTGAGGTCTTTGGTCCACCTGGACTTGAGGTGCAGGGTGATAAATGTGGATATATTTGCTTTCTTCTACATGGAGATATACAGTTAGACAAGAACCGATTGTTGAAAATGCTTTTTCTCTATTGTACTGGTTTGCCTTCTTTGTCAAAAATCAAGTGTCTATAAGTGTGTGGGTTTATATCTGGATCTTCCTTTGGATTCCAGTGATTAACCTGTCTGTTTTTATGCAAATACTATGACATGACATTTTTTGTTTTTTAGGTTTTTGGTTTGTTTGTTTTTGTGTTTTGTGTTTTTTACTATTTCTCTGTAGTACATAAAAAAAATCAGAGATAACCATTTACTTTATCCACAAGCAATATAAAATATCTAGGAGTTACTCTAACCAAGCAATGTGAAGGACTTGTTTGAAAAAATTTCAAAACTCTGCAGAAAGAGATTGAAGATGGCATAAGAAGATGGAATGATCTCCCTAGTTCATGGATCAGGAGAATTAACATAGTAAAAATGGCCATCTTACCAAAAGCAATTTACAGATTCAATGCAATCTCTATAAAATACTTACATAATTTTTATTTTTATTTTGTATTTATATTTTTCATAATTTTGTAGAGACATTGAAAGTTCAAGTCTCATTTTCATTTGGAAGAACAAAACACCCAGAATAGCTAAAAACAATCTTGTACAATAAAAGATCCTCGAGAGGAATCTCCATCCCTGATCTCAAGCTGTACTATAAAGCAACAGTAATTAAAACAGCAAGGTATTGGCACAGCAACAGGCTGGTTAATCAATGGAATTAAGTTGAACACCCAGAAATGAACCCACAAACATATGGTCACTTGATTTTTGACAAAGAGGCCAAATCTTTTCAATAAAAAAAAAGGATAGCATCTTCAACAAATGGTGCTGGTCTAACTGGATATCTACATGTAAAAAAATGTAATTAGACCCATATTTGTCACCATGCACAAAACTCAAGTCCAAGTGGATCAAAGACCTCAACATAAAACCAGAGACACAAAATTGGTTAGAAGGAAAAATGAGGAAGAGCCTGGAACACATTGGCACAGGGCACAACTTCCTGAACAGAATACCAACAGCCCAGGCCTTAAGGTCAACAATTAATAAATGGGACCTCCTGAGGCTGAGAAGCTTCTGTAAGGCAGGTGGCACTGTCAACAGAACAAAGTGACAGCATACAGACTGGGAAAAGATCTTCAGCAACCCTACATCTGACAAAGGTCTAATATGCAAAATATATAAAGAATTCAAGAATTAAACACCACCAAACCAAATAACCGAATTGAGAAATGGGGATCAGAACTAAATAGAGAATTCTCAACAAAGGAATATCGAATGGCTGAGAAACACTTAAAGAAATGCTAAACGTCTTCAGTCATCAAAGAAAGACAAATCAAAATGACTCTGAGAT
The DNA here is from genome assembly GCF_903995435.1 of Acomys russatus. Taxonomy (NCBI): domain Eukaryota; kingdom Metazoa; phylum Chordata; class Mammalia; order Rodentia; family Muridae; genus Acomys; species Acomys russatus. Next base: position 58,216,814 of record NC_067158.1, read on the forward strand.
TCCATGTTACACCCATCAGAATGGCTAAGATCAAAAATTCAAGCAAAACCATATGGAGAAAGGAATACTCCTTCATTGCTGGTGGAATGCACACTAGTACAGCCACTTTGGAAATCTATCTGGCACTATCTTAGAAAACTGGGAATAGGTCTTCCTCAAGACCCAGCTACTCCACTCCTTGGAATATACTCAGAAAATGCTCCAGCACACAAGGACATATCCTCAACCATGTTCACAGCAACCTTATTCATAATAGCCAGAAGCTGGAAACAGCGTAAGTGTCCCTCAGTAGAAGAATGGATAAAGAAACTGTGGTACATTTACACTATGGAATACTACTCAGCTATTAAAAACAAGGAATTCCTGAAATGTGTGGACAAATGGATTGAACTAGAAATGATCATAATGAGTGAGTTAACCCAGATGCAGAAAGACTCAAATGGTATATACTCACTTATATCTGGACACTAGCCCAAGAGATATGTCCCATGAAAGTCTTCACTTACCAGGAAAGTGGGACAGATGGGAGGACATTCTACTGGGACTCTAGGTGAGAGAAGCATGGGAGAATGGGGAAATAGAATGATCCAGAGGGTCCTAGAAACCTATAAGAAGAACATTATGATGGGCAGATCCAGGCCCAGGGGTCCTGCTCAAACTATGGCACCAGCCAAGGACAATATGTGGAGTAAACTTCAAACCCTTACCCAGATCTAGCCAATGGACAGGACATTCTCCACAGTTGAGTGTAGAGTGGGATCTGATTTTCAAAGGACCTCTGGTGACCCAAATTTGATCATGTCCCCTTGATGGGGAGGCTTGGTGGCACTCATATGAAGGATAGCAGGCTACCAAGAAGAGACTTGAAACCCAAGAACATATACAGGGGGAGGAGGTCCTCCACTGTCACAGTCATAGGGGAGGGGAGTAGGAGGAAAGTGGGAGGGAGGGAAGAATGTGAGGATACAAGGGATGCAATAACAATTGACATGAAATATGAAAAAATTAATAAAATATATATAAAAATCAGAGATAGTGATACCTCCAGAAGTTTTTTTTTTTATTATACACTATTTATTTTAGCTATCATGGATTTAAATTTTTTTTCATATGAAGTTAAGAACCTTGCTCTTTCAAGGTCTATGAAGAATTGTCTTGGAAGTTTGATGGGAATTGCATTGACTCTGTAGACTGTTTTTGCCAAAATGGTCATTTTATTATGTTAATCGTACCAATATATGAATGTGGGAGATCTTTCCATCCTCTAATATCTTCCTTAATTTCTTTCTTCAGAGAATTGAAGTTCTTATTATACAGGTGTTTCTTTTGTTTGGTTAGAGTTACACTAGAATATTTTATATTATTTGTGGCTAATGTGAAGGATTTTGTTTCTTAGGTCATTTATTGTTTGTATAGAGACGGGCTCCTGATTATTTTGAGTTAGCCTCTTTATCCAGACACTTTGATGAAGTATATATCAATTTTAGAAGTTCTATAGTAGTATTTTTGGGTCACATATATATAATATCATATCATCTGCAAATAGCAATACTTTGACTTTTTCCTTTCCAATTTATATTCCATTGATCCCTTTAGTTGCCCTATTGCTTTAGTGAGGACTTAAAGTAGTGTATTGGAGAGGCAGAGAGTAGGGAGCAATGTCTTGTCCTTGATTTTAGTAGAACTGCATTATATTTCTCTCATTTAATTTTATGTTTGCTATTGTTTTGCTGTATATTACTTTGTTGTTTTTAGGTTTGAGCTTTTTAACCCTAATCTATCCAAGACTTTTAATATGAAGGGATGCAATTTTGTCAGATATAGGGTTGGTGAAGATCTTTTCCCAGTCTGTAGGCTGTCGCTTTGTTCTGTTGACAGTGTCTTCTGCCTTACAGAAGCTTCTCAACCTCATGAGGTCCCATTTATTAATTGTTGAACTTAAGACCTGGGCTGTTGGTGTTCTGTTCAGGAAGTTGTCTGCTCTGCTAATGTGTTCCAGGTTCTTCCTCACTTTTTCTTCTAACCAATTTAGTGTCTCTGCTTTTATGTTAAGTTCTTTAATCCACTTGGACTTTAGTTTTGTGCATGGTGATAAATATGGGTCTATTTGCATTTTTTTTTTTTTACATGTAGCCATCCAGTTAGACCAGCACCATTTGTTGAAGATGCTATCTTTTCTCTATGTATGAATTTGGCTTCCTCATCAAATATCCAATGCCCATAGAAGTGTGCTTTTATTTCTGGGTCTTCTATTCAATTTCACTGAACAATCAGGCTGTTTCTATGCCAGTACCATCCTGGTTTTATTATGTTGCTGTATAGTATAGTTTGAGATCCAGAATGGAGATTCCTCCAGAGATCTTTTATTGTACAGGATTGTTTTAGCTGTTCTGGTTTTTTTTTGTTGTTGTTGTTGTTTTGTTTTTCCATATGAAGTTGAGAATTGATCTTTCAAGATTTGCAAATAATTGTCTTGTAATTTTGATGGGAATTGTACTGAATCGATAGATTGCCCTTGGTAAGATGGACAGTTTTACTATGTTGATTCTCCCAATCCAGAAACATGGAAGGTCTTTCCATCTTCTAACATCTTCTTCTATTTCTTTCTTTAGAGACTTGACTTTTTTTTTCATATAAGTCTTTCACTTGCTTGGCTAGAGTTACACCAAGTTACTTTATACCCTTTGTGGCTATCATGAAATGTATAGTTTCCTTAATTTCATCCTCAGCCCATTTGTTATTTGTATAGAGCAGGGCTACTGATTTTTTTTAGTTGACTTGTATCCAGCCACTTTACTGAAGGTGTTTATCAGCTGCAGAAGTTCCTTGGTGGAATTTTGTTTGTGTTCTTAAACTGACCTTCAGCCATCTGGCTGGGATTGGAAGGCCTCAGGCAAAGCAATCAGAGCTGTGGACCAAAGAAAAGAGCACTGGGAAACAGGTATGATTTATCTCTGGTGGTCCCTGATGTCCACAGACCTCTGGGAATGCAGATAATGTTTTAGGCTGGGAGAGGGAGCTTGTAGGGAAGGGAGATGAGGGAATGGGAGATACTCAGCAGGCAGGGGCCTGGGGCTTAAAGGTGTAGAGGCCTCTCCTGTATGTTGTGTTGCCACAGGCCTCTGTAGATGGAGGCTCACCTGTGGGGTTGGAATGAGGTGCACAATAGACATAATTTTAATTTCTTTTCTTTCTTTTTTTTTTTAAGATTTATTTATTATTTATACAGTGTTCTTGCATGTACACCTGCAGACCAGAAGAAGGCAGCAGATCTCGTTGTGAGCCATCATGTGGTTGCTGGGAATTTAACTCAGGACCCTTGGAAGAGCAGACAGTGCTCTTAACCTCTGAGCCATCCTTCCAGCCCCTTAAGCTTGTTTTCTTAAGTGGTCATGTTATCAAAAGCCCTTCTAAGTCATTATGGTTATTTCCATGGGTTTCATAGATTCTTAATTCTCTCAAGCTTTATCAGAGAATCTTTTAATTTCAGAGGGTAGTCATTCATGCAGCAACCAAAACTCTTCAAAGGACTGAGAATAAGTGACTGTGTTAGCTGAACCAACATTATCCCTAAAGGCTCAGAAAATATTGTAAAATGCATCAGAAAGTGTGTTAAAAATGAAAAATGGGTGAGAGTGTTGAAAAATTCTGCTCTCTTGATATGACATGGTTTTGCATACAGAAACTCACAGTATCCTTTGTTTCCTGCATAAGACCATTACAATAACAATAATGTTTAAAAAAAACAGCTGAAGGAGATAATGACTTTTTTTAAAATAGAGAAATATATGGTCATTGGTAAGATGGCCATGCCCCAATGGATGTCCCCATACACATGTACATATGGGCAGCACTAATTAGACTCAGTGGGTTGTAAATAAAATTAAACAGAATGGAGTTAGGAGGGAGATAGGAGAGAGAGACAGGGGACGCAGCTGGAGAAAAGAGTAGTGGCAGATATGACCATGTAAGATGTAGTGTAAACACAAACCGTATAAAATTGTCGACAAATAAGCAAGCATAAATTAAATAACATTTAGAATATTATAAAGAGGTTGTAAAATTGGAATGGATACTGCTGAGGGAATTCTTAAGAATAAAATAAATAATAAAATACATATATAATGTATGGAAGAACAAAGAACAAAATTTATAAGGTATATATTCTCAACTTGAAGATTCTTTGGTTAGATTAATATCTCTCAGGCCAAATCGAAAGATAATTAATAACAAAGTAAAATATCAGGATGAGCTGGTAACTGGAAATAAAACAAGCACCATGAAGCAAATACTACTGGAAACACGAATCATTGGAAATAAGCCAGCATCTGAGTACACACACTGGCAGGGAATCAATCTCAGGTAGGTCAAACGATCGTTGTAATAACTCACCCTTCTGGGCAGCTTCAGAAGTTAAGGAACAGTTGTTGAAGAAGCATCAGTTGAGTCAGTTAACTCACACAATATTAAGTTGTCTGCCTCCAATTCTAAACAACAACAACAAAAAACCCAACAATAGTATATGGATATGCCTTTTTAATTACATTTTTATTTATTTTCGTGTATGTGGTAGGGGCACGTTCATGGCACTGTGAACATGTGTGTAGGTTAGAGAGTCCCTAGAATGAAATAGTTTTCTCCTTCTACTTTGTAAGATCTGAGGATGGAGCTCAGGTTGAAAGCTTGGAGGCAGATAACTTTAATCACTAAGTCACCAGAGATTACTTCAATTTTCCTCTTATAGATATCAAGCCAGATGAAAAGGAGAGTGTGTACAGGAATTAGTAGGTTCATTAAGGCTAGTAATAAGCTGAATCATGAGTGGGGGGCAATGGCAGAAAGAACGTGAGGGAAAATGAAGGATAATGGGGTATAATGACTCACCTGTCATTCTTTCATATCGGAAAGATAAAATTCAAATCAAAATCATGAATCACTAATCTAAAGATGGTGTTAATGAAATTTTCATTAGACCAATAAGGAATGTTTAAATGTGTACAATAATCGAAAAAAAAGTACAACTATAGAGAGCAAATTTAAAAATCATAGGCTTCCTACTGGGAAAATAGAATGAAAATAAAAGTCTTCAGAGAGAAAAAGCATCAGATTATAAGTATGTTTTAAAGTGCAGAGAGATTTACATCTAGATAAAAATAATAAAAGTGTAAAGTACTCAACAATAAGGTTTAACACAGGGATTTAGGTAATTGCCAAATAATTGAAGCATCTGAAATAGTAATGAGCAAGGGAAATCACACCAAATTAAGGGAAATTAAAAAATGCAAGAACCACAAGAAATATCATTAGTCATTTTAACTAGTTTCAGCAGTGAAGAAAGGTGTTTCATCGAACCTAAAATTAGGAGCTTATATGGTGTTATTATATGCAAACAGTGGATGAAGACAATCACATTTACTCATTTCTGAAAGATATTATTATAACTCCTCAAACTGTCTGTTTTAATGATAAATATTAGTAACTCTGACCCAAACACCATAAATAGATGTAGTTCCCAAAATCAATCAGTAAAGTGGGACTAGAGTTTGAGACTTCCTCTCTCTTTCTTTCTTTCTATCTATCTATCTATCTTTCTATCTATCTATCTAGCCATCTATCTATGCTGCTATGGAAGTGGAGATACCTAAATCTACACAGAATGTGCTAGAAGCTTTTACAGGAATTCAATTTTGTCATATTTTCTGTTTTCATCTGTGGAGATTTTGTTTTACATTTTTGTGCTATGTTAGTATGGTGAAAGACATTGTTTGCATACATTGGTATAAAACAGAATTTGAATAGTTATAATTCAAAATACAATTGTTATCTTCCCACTCATTATTTATTTTATGTGTTGTTCTACTTTATTTTTGCACATAAGCATAAAAGACCCATCAGTCCTCTACTTGCATAATTTATATTACATATTTTTCTGTTCATCTACATTTTCTTTCTCAGTGTCCAGTGAATTTTCTTGCAATGTCAGAGATGGTACCCATGGCGTTGGACATGCTCAGCCACTGACTCAGGAATTTAACATGGCCTTGGACATGCTCAGCCACTGACACAGGAATTTAACATGGCCTTGGACATGCTCAGCCACTGACACAGGAATTTAACATGGCCTTGGACATGCTCAGCCACTGACTCAGGAATTTAACATGGCCTTGGACATGCTCAGCCACTGACACAGGAATTTAACATGGCCTTGGACATGCTCAGCCACTGACTCAGGAATTTAACATGGCCTTGGACATGCTCAGCCACTGACACAGGAATTTAACATGGGCTTGGTCATGCTCAGCCACTGACACAGGAATTTAACATGGCCTTGGACATGCTCAGCCACTGACACAAGAATTTAACATGGCCTTGGACAAGCTCAGCCACTGACTCAGGAATTTAACATGGCCTTGGACATGCTCAGCCACTGACACAGGAATTTAACATGGCCTTGGTCATGCTCAGCCACTGACACAGGAATTTAACATGGCCTTGGTCATGCTCAGCCACTGACACAGGAATTTAACATGGCCTTGGACATGCTCAGCCACTGACACAGGAATTTAACATGGCCTTGGTCATGCTCAGCCACTGACACAGGAATTTAACATGGCCTTGGACACGCTCAGCCACTGATACAGGAATTTAACATGGCCTTGGACATGCTCAGCCACTGACACAGGAATTTAACATGGCCTTGGACATGCTCAGCCACTGACTCAGGAATTTAACATGGCCTTGGTCATGCTCAGCCACTGACTCAGGAATTTAACATGGCCTTGGACATGCTCAGCCACTGACACAGGAATTTAACATGGCCTTGGACACGCTCAGCCACTGACACAGGAATTTAACATGGCCTTGGACATCTCAGCCACTGACGCAGAAATTTAACAAGTTCCAATACTTTTTAATGCAATATTTGAAAATGTTGATATTTGTGGCATTTTTCATTTTATTTTTCTTTAATCAATACATCCTGAATGTAACCTCCCCTCCTTTCATTCCTCTAGTGTCCTTGCCTCTCCTCTCCACAGACTCCCTGCTCCTCCACTTCCCTTCATATAAAGACATAGTTACCAGGGATATCAATCAAACAAGGCCTAACAAGATTCAAAAACACCTGGCACAATCCCTCATATCAAGGCTGGAGGAGTCAAGCTAGTAGGTGGAAAGCGGCCCCAAGATCAGGCAAAAGGATCAGATTAACTCCTGCTTCCCACTGTTAGGCGTCTCACAACAACCCAAGCTAAACACTCACAACATGTTCGCAGAGAAACTCCTGCAGTTCCATTCAGGCTCCGTGATTGCCGTTGCAGTTTCTGTGAGCCCCTGTGAGCCTGCTTACTTGATTCTGTGGACTGTGTTCTACTGCTTTCCTTAACCCTGGCTCACACCATCTTCCTCCCTCTCTTTTGTTGGGCTGTGTTGTCTCTGCATCTGCTCTCATCAGCGTCCAGGGGAGGCTTCTCTGATAATTGCTGGGCTAGGCCCTGATCTATGGGTATAGCCGAAAAGGATTAGGAATCATTTTCATTGACAGCTCTCTCTCTCTCTCTCTCTCTCTCTCTCTCTCTCTCTCTCTCTCTCTCTCTCTGCCTCTCTCTGCCTCTCTCTCTCTTTCCCTCTCTCTCTCTCTCTCTCTCTCTCTCTCTCTCTCTGCCTCTCTCTCTCTCTCTGCCTCTCTCTCTCCTCTCTCTCTCTCTCTCTCTCTCTCTCTCTCTCTCTCTCTCTCTCTCTCTCTCTCTCTCTGCCAGTCCTGTTTGATTCTGTGGTCCCTTGGCCATCCAGCTTTCTGTTTCTGGCCATCCAGGCAGTTCAGGATGTGAGGTCCCTCTTGTGTTATGAGCCTCCAGTTAGAACAGCCATTGGTTGGCCATTCCCACAAACTCTGAGCCACCACTGCCCCAGCACATCTTGAAGGACATGTTCTAGGTCAAAGGTATTGTGGTTGCTTTGGTGTCTGAGTCTCCTATTGGAGCCTTCCCTGGTTACAGAAGATGGCCAGCTGAGGCTCTGTATTCTCCTTTCCTGGAGTCCACACTATGACCATGCTTAGCGCGTCAGCCTTCCCCACTTTCTCAGCTCTCTTGGACAGACACCTCCTGCCAACCACAGGCCAAGACTGCCAGAAGACCAGGTAAGGCCAGCCTCTCATAGATATTAGGGCTTTCTAGCTTCTAATTCTAGGAATTGCATTTCACTATTTTATACAACTTTAATTATTTCTCAATGTGTTTTTCCCAAAATTAATATTTGATGAATATAGCCATAATCTATTTTATGTTTTTATCTTTTCTTTGAGAAATTAATACGATATATTTTGATCATATTCTTCCCTTCTAATTTTTCCTAGATCCTCTTCATGTCTGATCTATGCATTTCATGTCCTTCCTCTTAATTAAATACACCCCCAACTTAACCAAAACCAAAACCAATCAAGGTAAAACAAAATGAAAGACACACAAAAATGTCATAGAGGATGACTACTCCTTAGCATCAGGCCTGCCCTTGAGAGTGGTTGATATGCCAATGCCAGTTTATTGTGAAATTTGATTTTCCGTCTTCCAACCAGTAGCAATTGCTAAGAGTCTTAAGGACGGAAATATGTATCCAGTACCCCTGCTCAGTGCTACAGTTTTGCCTTGTTTGAACTTGTACAGGGTCTGTGCATGCCGTCACAGTCTCTGGGGGTTCATGTGTGCATGAGTTCTGCTATGTCTAATTGTGCCTGTTATTTTTAGTGTTCTAGAAATTACCGTTTCCTTGGACTCACTCTCCACCTCTTCCTATTATAATCTTCCGGGCTCCTATTTAGAGTAGATCTCTTTATTGGGGGGTGTGATAAAGGCATCCCATATCTTACTGAGTGGCGACATACATGTGTGTAAGTGTAATATATGTTGTGTTCAAGTCTAGAAATGTACATCATGCTCTTTCCTACATCACTCTCCATCACAATTTTTGAGACAAGGTCTTTCATTGAACTTGGAGTTCACTGGTTCAGTCAGACTTCCACCTACTCAGCAGTAGGATTATAAGGAGGCATGGTATACATAATAAATAAATCTTTTAAAATATTTATTTATTCATTCATTTATTATGTATACAGTGTTCTGCCTACATGTATACCTGCAGGCCAGAAGAGGGCATCAGATCACATTATAGATGGTTGAGAGCCACCATGTAGTCACTGGGAATTGAACTCAGGACCTTTGGAGGAGCAGTTAGTGCCCTTAATCTCTGAGCCATCTCTCCAGCTGATAATAAATAAATCTTAAAATAAATAAAGAAGCACTACTATGTCTAGGATTCCACATGGGTTTCCACATGAAGGCAAGCCCTTCACCAACTAAGCCTGCTCCACAGACAATTGGAGAATATATTTCCATCATTCTAGTTTTGCCAAAATTGTTTCCTAAAGGGGATAACTATTGTATTACCAACATTTTTGTGACTTTTTGTTGAAAATGATTTTTTCATACAATATATCCCAATCCCAACATTTAATTTTCTTCTTGCTACTGAAGAAAATACTTAATCTGTAAACATAGATGAGTTTGAACTTCCAAACATGTAACACAAGTATTATCTTGAATGCCAAACAATTGCATGATGAAACCACATAATTTATGTCTCTGTTTGGAGTTCATCTTCTAAACGAATATGCTAGAACTTTAATATATATAGTCAACTACTAAACGGTTCACCTTATGCCTTTGGGAAGAGTGACGTATTTAAAGATTGCATAAGAATACAAATACGGGTATTTAAACTTTCAAAATGAGCAGCACTAACTGTCACAGAGGCAAATTAAAACATTGAGGGCTGCAGTGCACTATTAAAGCTGAGAAGCAACCAACTGTAGCCTTTTTCAAAATAAAGAATATAACAAATTATTTGGGGGAAACAAATGACAGCCAATTAAAACACCATTATCCCTTCTTGAGAATTTTTATTATTTTTGTTATGAGGAAAGTATTATTTTGTTTATTTTTAATCTGGCTTATGGTTGCCTTCTGTCATTTCCTGGATTTACAACAGCCGGCCTGACATCATCAGAGGGTGAGTGAGCAGAAAAACAGTATAAGGAGTATTAGGAAATGTATAAGGAATATCAATGTCCTGACAGGACACTGATGGAGAGCACCATCCCCGTTGGCAGTGTTTACCTTCAGCATTGTCTGTGGAGGTAGAGAGAAGCTATATCATTAAAAAAAGCTCAAGGAAACCTGCAGACCTCAGTCCTTTCAGAAAGATGCTTTCTCCATGCATTGACTTGGAAACTGCTTCAGGATAAAAACACTCTCCCAAATGATTTTCTCAAGTTGGAAGAGACAGATTCAACTTCAAAAATAAACAAACAGCAGACATGGTGACTCATGCCTCTAATCCTTGCACTTGAAAGGCTGCAGTGAGATGATTGCTGTGAGTTACAGATCTGTGTGATGAGTCTGAGGTCAGCCCAGGTTATAGTGCTTTTCAGTGAGATCTTATCACAAAATTAACAAATGGAAGAGAGAGAAATATAGTTGCCTAAGTATATATTAGATAAATAGATAGATAATGGTAAATTTTAAATAGATTATATATGTATATATATACATTCATACATAGATGATAGAAAGACAGATAGATGATAAACAAACACAAAAGCTCTTACATTATAACACACACACACACACACACACACACACACACACACCTTTTAGAAATGTTCTCTGAATCTTAGAGGAGCAAGATTAGCATAGATAATTGGTATTTCATCTAAGGATGAGTACTACAGTCACTTTTCTAAGGATTTTGAACAATTATGAGTCTTTGCATTAACTAAAGCCCACAGCAAAACGTTTATCTGAGGAATATTTATAACAGCACAAATCCACTGTTACTGCTATAAGTATGTAAGATAAGGTTTTACAACCTAGCTAACTAGCAGCAAAAGTACAGTAGGTTCCTCATTAAGGTTTATGTATTCTCCAGACAGAGGCTTCTTACTAGGATTACAGAACCAAACCTGAATACCCACCTGTCAGATCAACCAGAAAGCGATTAGTTACTACAGCTATAGCTGTTCCATCATTGCACCAGAGATCACATGTTCCTTCTGGTTTAGTTTGACGCATTTGAGGTCCTGCAATAGGTAGGGTCATAGTTGTCTTTTATCTTCTACTAGCCCCTCCAGCACTGTGGAAGACAACAAACAAGGAGAAAGTTTCTTAATCAGTTGAGGTTGATTTCTTTATATACTCCAACTGAAGAGTGTCATGTCCTCAGGAACAGGGAATTAAAAACTAATTATGTTAAGAAACCAAGAACAATGGCAACGGCTTATTTTTATTTGAATGTCTCTGGGATCTTCTTGTCCAACAACTGATCGGAATGTATCCTTTCCTGGCTCTGAGATTTTCATTTAATAACCCAAATCTTTCTGGTAGTAGATAGAATTGTGCTCCGCATAGGGTACCCTTTTCTAATTCTTATTTTTAAAAACTATTGCTTCCTTCTCAAGTCTCTGATGGGGTTGAAGACAAGTTAGTTTAGTTTTATAAGCTTAGTTGTTTAGCGGTTAAGATGTTTTTAGGTCTAGATAGATGTTTTAAGTTGATAATGACAAGATATGATAGATATTGATTTACATTCAGAATTTTAGATGCACTAAGATAAGAAAGATGTTTTCTTCAAGGCCGACAAATATAAATAGCCAAAACACTAAAAATGTAACATTTACATAATTCCTAGTTGTGTCATTGTTCTTCTTGCTGTAGGTAGTTTATTGTATATATGTGTAATAATATAAGTGTATATGTAAAAAATTAAAAAATAATAAAAATGGCTTTTTTTCAATCAATTCATCATGGTTTCAATAATAAAAAAGTGTAGTTTTAGTAGCAGGACATGTATGTGTTTACAATGTTTCTTCACACACCTTAGGTGTGGTTAATCCCTCTTCCGTCTTCTTTCCAGACCCGTACTTCTAGTCCCACTTAAAACTTCATTCACTCCTTATTCTTTCATACCACATGCGGAGATGTGTGACATGGTGACTTCTGGACGAGACGTGAGTGTTGTATGCAGAGACTCACAGAAGTTGTGGGTCACTGCACAGGAGATACATGAGGCCATGCTAGCTAAACCCCCAACATGTTTGGGAAAGTAGAACCGGAGCCAGCAGCAAAGCAGAGGAGCTATTGGTGGTTGATGTTTGTTAGGGGAAGAAGAGTCACTTTTCTTTGAAAGTGTGGCCAGTGGTCAGGATCCCATGGCCCAGTGCCTGGACTCACACCCACACAAATACTACATGAGATTAACTTGACACAGTAGATTTCACTAGTAAAAATTAAAATAAGAACTTTAAAAAGGAAACTAAGTTGGAAGGAAAGTATGTTTTGGGAGGCCAAAGTGTGGTTGTAACAAAATGTTTTGTATACATGTACAGAATTTTTAAGGAATAAAAGTAAACCTAAAAATGTAAAAATTAACATCATAAGTATACAAAATTTATTTTAACATTTTTTCTTTTTTTTTATTAATTTATTCTTGTTACATCTCAATGTTTATCCCATCCCTTGTATCCTCCCCTTCCTCCGCCCCCCCCATTTTCCCATTATTCCCCTCCCCTATGACTGTTCCTGAGGGGGATTACCTCCCCCTATATATTCTCATAGGGTATCAAGTCTCTTCTTGGCTACCTGCTGTCCTTCCTCTGAGTGCCACCAGGTCTCCCCCTCCAGGGGACATGGTCAAATGTGAGGCAGCATAGTACGTGAGAAAGTCATATCACACTCTCCACTCAACTGTGGAGAATATTCTGACCATTGGCTAGATCTGGGAAGGGGTTTAAAGTTTACCTCCTGTATTGTCCTTGGCTGGTGCCTTAGTTTGAGTGGGACCCCTGGGCCCAAATCTGCCTATCATATTGTTCTACTTGTAGATTTCTAGGACCCTCTGTATCCTTTTATTTTGCTATTCTCCCATGCGTCTCTCATTTAGAGTCCCAATAGGATGTCTTCCCTTCTGTCCCAGTTTCCTGGTAAGTGAAGGCTTTCGTGGGACATGCCCCTTGGGCTAGTATGCAGATATAAGTGAGTATATACCATTTGATTCTTTCTGCTTCTGGGTTAACTCACTCATTATGATCATTTCTGGCTCAATCCATTTATCCACAAATTTCGGGAATTCCTTGTTCTTAATAGCTGAGTAGTATTCCATAGTGTATATGTACCACAGTTTCTTTATCCACTCTTCTACTGAGGGACACTTAGGCTGTTTCCATGTTCTGGCTATTATTTTAACATTTTGTGATGGAATGATTGAAATAACTTTTTTAAAAAAAGTTTCTTGAGACAGGGTTTCTCTCTCTGTAGCCCTAGCTGTCCTGGTGTCAAAGTAACAGAGACCCACCTGCCTCTGCCTCTGCTTCCTGTGTGTTGGGCTTAAAGATGTGTGCCACCACCACCTGACTGAAATAACATTTGCTTTTACCACACTTGTCTAATAGTTCTCCAGAAGTAGAATGAGTTGATAGACTAAATCTTAAAGGCCAGACAGTCTTGCAAGGGATGCACGCTTTAGTACTGTAACCCTCATTCAGAAGGAAATATTCTGTGCACTGTAGTGAAAAAGCTATGCTAATTTCCCAAAGTTCAATTGCCCTTGGAGTCCTCCACGACAAGGTGGTGTTGGTGGCAAAATGTATATTCATTTAGGCATTCATTCACTTCAGGCTTTGTCCTCCCCTTATGTCTCCCTGATTTTATTTCTTAGGTGCTCAAGATGTGTTTTCATAGGTAGTCCATGAGCAGTTTGCTGCAATGTTGGATAGGGAGTCAAAGATAACAGGGAAGATTATAACAGCCACAGTTTCTGTGTGCAGTGAAAATAAAAACGTTTTAAAAGACTGAAGATTATAGCTTGGAAATTTGTCAGGGATTCTTTTTGTTATACTAGCAGAAGAAAGGGTCTAGTCATAAGTCTCTTGCATTTGTAGGGCATGCCAACATAATCGGAACACATCATTATCATGAGCCCTAGCACCCAGGAGATAAACTCCAATTGATTCCCGATTATATTAATGCAGGAAAAACATGAACAACAGTAAAATTGATGCTATCAATGATTTACTAATAAATTTGCTTAGGAAATATTAAGTTACACAACTCAGAAGTTAACAAAAGAATTACTGACTCAAATAAAGGGCAGGTAAGGACTGTACTAACCATGGTTGTTAGAAACTGTAAGAAGGAAAATTTTCTACCCAAATAAAGTCTAGGATTGCCAAGACAGTTTCTGCTAATGTTTATTCACTAAGATTGACCTCCAATTGGGCTCCATTCCCATAACCCTGATTTATACCAGCCATTAGGCTCATTCCCATATCAAAGCACATGACTCTAATAGCCAGCTCTAGTGGGCAGGGCAGGGTCACAACGATCATTAAGTCCGGGTGTGCCATTAAATTCCCTGTGCTCTTCTGAGGTGAAGTGTAATCTGCCAGGTGGGCAAGATGAAGCTGGCTAGTAACTATGAGAAGAAAAGGATACTTACGTACTTAAATAATTCTGACAATATCTTTGCTATGTAAACTCACATCTGCCCAAGTAGACAGATTTGCAGTCTTCTATCTCTATTCAAATTGTTCAAAGTGTAGCCTGGGGCTGAGACCTGAAAGAAACTTAAGAATGACAGCACTAGTAAAATCATAAGCCTAAGAGGTATATGAGTCCGGTATTCATAGCTAGCTCCTCTTTGTATATAAGCCACAGTCCGATGTGTGCTATTATTAAAGAGGTCTTTTGCTTTGTTATTCTCTAAGTGTGCAGATGAATTTCACACCAGAAATGCTTGTTATTTCTATAATTATATCTGTTTTAATTTTAAGGAGCTGCTGTCAAATGTCGGTGTTGATAATAATTCTATTTCTAAGTGTTGACTGAGACATGAGCAACATCTTCCTGCAATATCTTGTTCTTGACAGCTGAAAGAATACCATGCAATGAACTATTCAGCTCTTTTGTGTTGATCATAAAGGTTTCAAATGTAAATAAAGTAAAAAGGGAACACTGTTCAGTCTTGCAACCCTGTGGATCATCTTAGGAAAAAGCTACTTTAAAATCATTTTTTTTTAAAGCACTCAGGTCTCTATTTCAAGACTTGTCCAACTGTTTTGTGTGCACATTTCCTGCCTCAGAGTTCTGTAGCTACAGCCTGGCCACAAAACTGAGTACAAATTATTTTTCAATGCCCTAGTAAATCTTAGCTAACTGCAAGGTTGTTTTGTCTTTTTCTGTTTTTACAAAAAGCTGTTAGGTTATGTGAGTCAGGCTTTTCAAAAGCCAGGTAGCATCTAAAACTGTTAACATGTTTTCTTCTATTTTACTGGGTTTTAAAGGGAAGAGTATAACAAGCAGCTCCATAGCGACCAGCCAGATGAGCCCTAGCAGCTGGATTCAGTGATCAATGCAGTGCAGTCAGAGAGATTGGAAAAGCACAGTCGCCCCTACGCCTGCACTGACGCCATCTCCTATGCAAGATTGCTATCTGAAACAAACAGTATCCTTTTGCTTCGCTTTGTTCTCCATTACTTTCTTACTTAATAATTAATGAATTAACTTTATATACTGATCACAGCCCCCTTCCTTAATAAAGAGCCCACATTTTATAGCAAGGCCCTCATGAGTGACAAGGAAGGACAGACAAAGCATTTATGGTTCTTTTAAGATGAGTGAGAAGAACATCTATAAATCCCAGATTCCCATTCTTGGCTCAGATTTACGGTGAGATTCCAGAGTCGTGCCCACTTTCTGTAAGGAGCCAAATGGCAGAGTTTCTATTTTTGCAGGTCATTACATCTCGGCAGAACCACTGAAGTCTGTTGCTTCAGCACAGCTTCGAAACTGCAAGCGTACGAACATAGAACCTTCATCATTAACTGCCAAAAAATGTGCTTTTGCTTCACATAATATACTACATATTCACTTTGTTCTCCTAACCGTGTGAACCATTTAAAACTTCTCTCACTTGTGATATTTTTTTCAAACTGGCTTCCTTTACTATATGGACTAACCTGTTTTTGTATCCTTGCACTATAAGTATCTTGGCTCTGTTGATATTGGAATACAACTATGAATGCAGTGGGTGAGCAACAAAAATGAAACACTCTTTTCTTGTAAACAAATGGCGTTTCTAATTCAAATAGGCTTAGGGCAATCATGACATTATTTGTGACTACTGAAATAATCACACACTTATGTATTATTTAAAATGTCATTAATAGTCATTTTACCCTCAGTTGTCCTAAAATATTACACAAGATTCAATCTGAATCTTCTGTTTTCCCCATTTTATTCTTTCATATTACAAATTAAACATTTCCGTTAATTTCAGACTGTATTGACAAATTCCAGTATTTTCTTTATTGTATCACATAGAGAAGACATTCAACTAATCTAAAACCCAATTGAAAACCATTTCTGTTTGCAAATTAGCAACTAGTTGTGCATTTGCAGAAGCCCAAAACTAAAAAAATATATATTAATTTAATGCTGATCCCTCAACCTAAGTCCTTTTGCTTCTTATGTATATGGGTATTCACCCATTGCTCCTGTTGTCTACCTTGTTTATTTGCACAATATGTTATTTGAAATACTATTCTAGTCATTTTAATGAAAAAAAATCTGTTATATATTTCCAAATTTATTCTTTTGAATTAAAAAAGTTCAAATTCTATCATTTTCCTTGAAAACTTAAAGCTTTTTATAATTTCCTTAAAAGTAAGAAATAAACTAAAATTCAAAATGCCTAATATGAATGAAAATTCAAGATATAGCTTTAGTGTAAATAAAACAGCAGTGTTAAGATCTTGTTGTAGACTAGTGTAATGTCCTAGGAGGTAAGAGTGCTCGCTAGTCCATGGAAGGAAGAATGGAAGGAGAGAACTGACTCTAAATACGTGTCCTCTTCTCCCATATACATGCCATGACAATCATACATCTGCCCTCACATTCATGTACAATATTACAAGTACACACACACACCTGCACACACACTCACACACAAACACACACACTTGCATGTGCTTATGTTTATGTGTATATATATATTATATCTTATATATTTTTATTATATACATATATAATATATATGATATAGATATATATGATTACATCCCAGACATAGTTTCCCCTTCCTCCTCTCCCAAATCTCCTACCGCCTCCCCTCTCACCCAGATCTGCTCTTCCTCCTCCTTTCCCATCAGAAAACTGCATGCCTTCCAGGGGTATCATCCAGATTTGGCATGTCTAGTTATAAGAACACTAGCCCCATCCTATCATATTAAGGGTGGATGAACAACCCAGTAAGAGGAAAAGGATCCCCCAAATCAGGCAAAAGAGTCAGGGACAGCCCGCACTCCCGCTATTAGAAGTCCCATGAGAATGTCAAGCTATACAACCATGACACATGTGCAGAGGACCCCGGTCAGAGCCAGACAGGCTACCGGGTTATTGGTACAGTCTCTGAGCCCCTATGGACCTTGGCTAGTTGATACTGTAGGACATATTCCTGTATTCTTGTGGCCATTTTCCTTCTCTAGGTTCCACAATCTTTATTTGCCTCCCCAAATATTCGTTGAGATCTGCCAAAATTTTGGTTATGAGTCTTAACATTTGATCACATGAGTTGCTGCATGAAGCCTCCTTGATGACGATTATGCAAGACTCCAGTTTACAAGGATAGCAGAGTATTATTAGGAATCACTTCACTGCCTTTTTTACTCTTTGCTAGTTGTGTTTGGTTTTACCCTGGTTCCTGGCCCTGCACGCACTCTCAGACTTGAACTCCCTCTCATGGCATATATCTCATGTTGGACTAGTCATTGATTGCCTACTCCAACAAATTCTGTGCCACCTCTACCCTAGTACATCTTGCAGTAGCGACAAATTGTAGGCCAAAGATTTTGTGGCTGGGATGTTGTCCCAATCACGCCACTGGAAGTTTTGCTTGGTTACAAAAGATAGTCCATTCAGGTTCCTTATCCTGCACTGCTAGGAGTCTTATCTAGTGTCACTGTAGTAGATTCCTGGGGGTTTCCATTGCCCTAGGTTTCTACCTTGCCCTGAAACTGGCCTCCTTTCCAGCTGACTCTCCAAGTACTCTCTTCCTTTACACTCTCCTCACCTTATCTCTTCTGTTCCCATCCCTAGCTACCTCAAGCCTCCCTGCAAAATCTATCCTATTTCTCCTTCCCAGGAAAACATAGAAGTCTTCTGCTTGAGCCCTCCTTGTTACTTAGCCTCTCTGAGTCTATAGATTGTAACATGATTATCCTTTACTTTATATCTAATATCCACTTATAAGTGAGTGTAAACCATGTTTGCCTTTCTGAATGTAGGTTACCTCACTTGGGATGGTTTTTTCCTAGTTCCGCCTATTTGCCAGCAAATTTCATAATGTCACTGTTTTTATCAGCTGACTAATACTCTATTGTGCATATGGACAGAGATACTATGAACATAGTTGAGCAAGTGTCCTTTTTGTAGGATGGAGTATCCATGACCTTTGGGTACATGTCCAGGAGCAGTACAACTGGGTCTTGAGATTGATCCATTCCCAATTTTCTGAGAAACTGCAGTATTGATTTTCAAAGTGGCTGTAAAAACTTTCACTACTACCCGCAATTGAAGAGTCTTCACCTGGCTCCACATCTTCACCAGTATGATCTGTTTCTTTCATCTTTCTATATTAGTCTTTGCTTTATGACTAAGAATGTTGAACATTTTAAGTGTTTTTTGCCATTTAAGAATCTTCTGTTGAGAATTCTCTGTTTAGATTTGTGTCCCATTTTTTATTTTTTATTATATTTCTTTTTTACATATACATTTATATTATTACACATAGATAAACTACATACAGCAAGAACAATGCAACAATCAGAAATTACGTAAATGTTACATTCTGAGTGATTTTGTTATTTTTGTTTGGCAAATTTGAAGAAAACATCCTTCCTACCTTGGTACATCTAAAATTCTGGGTGAAAAATCAGTGTCTATCATATCTCATCTCTGTCAACTTAAAGCATCTTATCCAGACGTAAAACCATCTTAACCCCTAAACAACTAAGTTAATTGAAAGACTAAACTATCTGGTATTCAACCCCATCAGAAATTTGAGAAGGAATAAAACTTAGTTACCTGAGTGAATAAAAAATGCAGATTAGCAGCTTCCAAAATTGAAAAAAAATTGCAGAGACAGTTTGTTGCCTGAACAGTCACCAAGACCCTCTATAATGTTCAAGCATTATCTCCAGCCTTCATCTGTCAGCTATATTAGGTGAGAAGGCTGTGTGCCATTTTTAACTGTATTGTTTGCTTTATTGAATTCTTTATGTATTTTCCAAATTAGCCTTCTTTCAGATGTGGGGTTAGTAAAAATAATTTTTTTCCATTCTGCAGGTTGCCATTTTGTCTTTTTGACAGTGTCCCTTGCCTTACAAAAGCTTTTCAGTTTTAGGAAATCCTAGTTATTAGTTGTATAGCTTAAGTGCCTGTGCTATTGGCATTCTCTTCAGGAAGTTGTCTCCTGTGCCAAAGAGTTTAAGGCTATTCCATACTTTCTCTTTTAAAAGATTGATTGTTTCTGGTTTTATGTTTATGTCTTCGATCCACTTGGAGTTGTGCAGAGTGATATAGGATGGAGAGATGGCTCAGTCATTAAAGGCTAAGCTAACAACTAAAGTACACCAATTTTAAAAAAGACCTGACTATTCATAACTCTATCTTCTTTTGATATTTTCATATATATGTATATGTATATATATGTTAGATTTTATAGAATTTATTAATATTCAAATCAGTAAAAGATGATGTTCTTTTTCTCTGAGACGTGAGCGTCAATGATAGACTGCCTCATTATGGATTGGCATAAGCCTCTCTTATACCAAGATTGAGGGGCTAGAGCCCATGAGACTTGTGGGTTGATCAAAGGCAGGACACATGAACACATGAGTGAGATATGGAAAGACATATCCTGGGCAATAAAAATCAATAAATGTCACATCATATTTAACTGTTGTTCTTTTGAAAAGTGCTTTGTTCCTGTTAACTCATAAGAAGAACTTCAGCCATTTTCATGTCTCGTTTTCAGTTCCTATCTTTTATCATACTGTCATTTCTTTTAGTGTGGAGAATACTGCAGTTAGGTATAGCTACTGAACTTAACCCTCCCGGTCTGCCATGTGTTGCTTGCTTCTTCTTGAAATGGAATCTTTTTTAAAATGTTTCTTTTTTAACTTGTACATTTATATTATTACACATGTGTAAAGTAAACTACATATATCAGGAAGAACCATGAGACAATAAGGAATTATATAAATGTTACATTCATAGTGAGTTGGCTATTTGTATTTGGCAAACTTGAAGTAAACATCTTTCCTATCTTGTTGGGTCTAAATTTCTGAATGGCGATTAATATCTATCCTATCTCATCCCTAGTAACTTTAAAACATCTTTCTTGACCTAAAACCATCTTAACCCCTAACCTACTAAGCTTATTTGAAAGACTACACTATCTGGTCTTCAAACCCATCAGAGACTTGAAAAGGGAAAAAACTTAAATATTTGAGTGAACCCGGAGCTGAGGTTAGCAGCTTCCAAATTGCAAAAATGACTGAGACATTTACTGCCTGAACAGTCACTGAACACTCTCTAGAACATTGGAGCATCATCTTCAGCCTTCTGGTCCAATATCTCTGGCAGACATATTTGTGAAGCAGGAACTATTGAGGACTTGCTTATCCTGTCTTGGCAGAGTTTTGTCATCGACTCTGCCTGCATCCAAGCTTGCCCATTTTTAGGCAGAATTCTGTCTGTGGCAGAAATGAGGACATTTTGCCCAGTGGCTTGTTTGCCACATTTGAAGCCAACTCCATAATGATGGAAACCACAATGGAAGCCAATTCCACCTAAATGGAATATTAAGTATAAGTTCCTTCAGATAAACTTTCCTGATAGCTTTGACTCTGTCTTGGCATCTATGATTCAATATCAAGTCTCTATATACCACTTAATACAATTTTTAAATGTACTTGTTCACAGTAATATTAGGTTAACATAAATACCCCTTACTCCTGTGTGATTTATTTTGAAGTCCAGGCTCTGTCTCTGTTCAATTATTCCTGGTTTCTCAATATGTAATTCAGTTGCTGGACACATTATGTGCAAAGCACGTATTTTAATAAGGGTGATCAATGATTAACTGTTTACAAAATTATTATTTGAATTCATTTAACTCTATCCAACAAAGCCATTATGTATATGGACATTCGTGTATGCTTGTGTGTTTTGTTTACTTAATTAGCATATTTGTTAATTAGTTGTTGGAGGCTGGAAAAAGGAACATATCAATAAATTACCTCTGAACCTAATTTATATCACAGCAATGTTAAAAAGCTATTTATTTAATAGAAAAGATGACCTTCATTATCCTGTCCAGTTTCTCTGGAGTGGTTGGAGAAAAAAAAAGTAATAGAATGAACCCACTTAGCATATATTAATGCCAACTTCATAATAAAGAAGAAGATGCCCAAGTGCCACAAAATATTTAGTGGTCACTATAGAACTATTTAAAGTAAACAGATTTTTAAAGGCTGCTTTTATAATTTAAAAACAGAAATGAGCCACAACTAGATATTCTGATTAGATACATTCTTTTTGAAAAAAGAGCCTCCAAATAGTATTTTTTACATTAGAAATAATCAGAACAACATTGTTTCATTTTAGGTAGACTTTAATAGTTTCTATTAATAATTCCCAACTGTGAAGATCTAAACATACTATCGAAGAACACCTTTCACTTACTGCGGTATGAAAAGCATAAAGTTTCTAAATAAATCATATTTGGCTAAAATTCCATATGATATAAAATAGGACTAGAGGAATAATTCCCACATTTACTGAGAGAAAGAGTTAAGATTGTTATTATATATTTACATTTCAAGTCAACACAAAAGAGAATGACACTTAAGATAAGGGCAAAACTCATGGAATGCGTTTTATGAAATGTGTGAGGAAGTGTGTATGAAACCTAGTGTGAGGGGAAATCTATAGCCCACATCACCTGCATACAACTGTGGTTTAGATCTGTGAAAAACCTCCATTGTTTGCGTGGAAGACCATGCCAGGATTTGCAGCATTTTCCCTCAGCTCACAGGTAGCCTTAAGGTTCAGATCTCAGATGCACCTGCTGTTGCCTCTTTTATTTGCTTCATTCCTTCTGTCTGTCACAGCGGGCCTGGAATTGCTGGGGACTTCATGGGACAATCAAAATGATAATTTTCTTCCCTTCTGTTCAAAGCACTGAGCGTGAGAATATAGCTCTAAATTATTGACAGAGAAAAAAAGGTTTCCTTGTTTTTTGGTTTTGAGAATGACGGCATGCGGTGGTTTCAAAGGTGAATTAAACAGTAGGCAGGTGCTTTGGCAGAGTAATGGGGGAAGGATGGTCCATGAAATGAGGTGGGTAGCCAAGACATATTGAACAAGTACAAAGGACACTGGGAAGAACTTGGTGCTTTCTAAGCAGATGATTAACTTTAGTATGACAGTAAGTAACAAATGTTCCTGAGACCAATAAGAAATAAGACTTGAGATGAAAAAACCTATTCTGGGACGTCCAATGACCCATGCCAGAGCCTGAATGAAGCAGTCCCATTTAAAGTGGAGAATGATAGGTACCTCTGTGAGATGTAAACCTGGTGACCTAATGTAATGTAACGCCCATCGGACTTGTTTCCCAAGTAAGACGGCACCCTGTTACTGGTAATTGTACAATTAAGTTTTTATTAACTGATAGCACTTAAAGTAATAAAATTTGATAAAGTATTTTATTTCAGTGGAAATTGTACCCCTTTTCAAGGTACTTGTAAAGCAAAGGAGCCATTTATTCTGGGTCCTGTGGATTCACACTTAAGTTTTTATTTGCATAACAGCTGAACATTTTGAGCAGCTGTTTTCTATACAAAACAAATGTAAGGACCAATGAATTCTGCTATTCTTTTTTATTTTGTTTGTGTTGTTTCACTGTATGTTTTCTAGTCAATCATAGTTACATCAAGATGACGATATATATGTTTATATATGTGCATATATGTCACAATATGAGAAAGATCATAGCCATATATATGTTTATATATGTGCTTATATGTCACAATATGAGAAAGATCATAGCAATATATATATTTGAGATATTAGCAAATATTCTAAGAGAAAGTAAACTTTGAAAAGGAGAAAAATTAATAAACTGAGAAGAAAAATTAACTAGTAAAAACTGGACTTATATATCATACCTCTAAATCCTTAAGTTCTAATTTTCTCCCTGCAAAATAAAAAATGTTCTTGAATTAATGGGTTTGCTTTTCACCTTGGGAAGTTTGCTACTGTAACAATTAAGTACTTGTTTTGATCCCCAAAGATGCTGAAAAGAATAGATTTGAGGCCATTGCTCTAGCTTGCCTCATAGACCATGTTTTGTGTGAGGATTTTCTTATCAGATGTATTGAATGTTATCTTAGCCCTCTGGAGAATGGGCTGCCTTTTTGTTCTAAAAATACCCAATTTGTTCCCATGCAAGGGTAAGAGGATCCAGGGCTTGCTGGCATTGTTTGAAGATGTGATTACCTTGGCATTTGAACAGTTACTGTACTGAGATCCCCGGGCTTTCCCCTTGAATTCACCAAATAAAGAAATCCTCCCCTGAGGTTCTCCAATAATCAAGGTGACTACAGAACTATATCCAGAACTTGTTTCAGGGATGTGAAATGTTCCTTTTAGTTTTCTGGGTCCAGTGCCTTGCCCTGAAAGCACAACAACATCATAACAAAACCTAGTAATTTGTCAAGGTCACACATTGGACAGATGAAACAATGACACTGACATTCAGCCCAAAGTCTCACTCTTCTATGAGGCTTCCATGGCTTTATTGTGTGAATCATAGTCATGAACAGTACAAAATTAATGGTGCCAAATATTTTTTTGAAAATTTAAACTGCTATATCATCCGTATAAAGAATAACATTGATCATCACATTAAAATCTAGCAATAATATATATATTCTTGGTACGGGGTTCAAAGTTTACTGCCTATATTTTCCTTGGCTGGTGCCATAGTTTGAGGAGGACCCCAGGGACCAGACCCACCTGTAGTTTTCCAGGACCCTCTGGATCCTTCCATTTCCTCATTCTCCCAGGCTTCTCACACCTAAAGTCTCAAAAGGATGTCCTCCCCTCTGATCCACTTTCCTACCCAGACTAGCCGATGGACAGGACATTCTCCACCATTAAGTGGAGAAGGAGATTTGACTTTCACACAAACTCTGGTGCCCGATATTTGACCATGTCCCTTGGATGGGGATGCCTGGTGGCACTCAGAGGAAGGATAATAGGTCACCAAGAAGAGACTTGATATCCTATGAACATATGCAGGGGAAGGAGGTCCCTCTTAGTCACAGACATAGGGAGGGGAATAGGGGGGGAAGCGGGAGGGAGGGAGGAATGGGAGGATACAAGGGATGGGCTAACAACTGAGATGTAATATGAATAAATTAATAATAAAAAAAGAAATATATATATATATATATATATATATATTCTTTTCTGTGTTGCTTATGGACTGAGGCTGTTTTGGTGACTCAACTCACTCTATATTCTTTTTTTTTTGAGACAGGGTTTCTCTGTGTAGCCTTAGCTGTCCTGGACTTGCTTTGTAGACCAGGCCGGCCTCGAACTCGCAGCAATCCATCTGCCTCTGCCTCCTGAGTGGAGGGATTAAAGGTGTGCGCTACCACCGCCCGGCCTAACTCACTCTATTTTCTAGATTGCTGTGCTTTCTTGTCTGTGAAAAATGCAGAGTATGGGAGAATGGGGATATAGAAGGATGCAGAAGGTTCCGGAAAGCTACAAGAAGACCATCAAGGTTGTTATCTGGCCCCAGGGGGTCTTCTCAAACTACTGTACCAACCAAGGACAGTGCATGCAGTAAACCTAGAACCCCTATCCAGATCTAGCCAATGGACAGCACATTCTTCACAGTTGTGTGGAGAGCTTAGACTGGCTCTGACAGGAACTTTGGTGCCTCATATTTGACCACTTACCCTCGGTGATGAGGTCCGGTGGCACTCAGAGAGAGGATAAGCAAGCTACCAAGATGAGTCTTGGTACACTGTGACCATATAGTGGAGGAGGAGGTCCCCTTCTGCCACAGACCTAGGTAGGGGAATAGGGTGAAGGAGGTGGGAGGGGGAAGAGGAAGATACAAGTGAGGGGGTAACAATTGAGATGTAACTGAATAAATTAATTAAATAAAAAAATGAATTCAAAAGAAAATGCAGAGTGTATTTCATCCTTAGCATTATACACTCATTACCACTCTTACCTTTTCCACGTACATTTTCCATGGTCATCTTTTAAAAAAATTTTATTGTATAAAAAGATGGACATGTTATTACATTATAAATGTAGAGAATGTTCTATTAATCATATTTGTGTGTACACTTAATAAATATACTGAATGATATATTGCTTATAATATATATTTTGATATTAAATAAAGCATGACTAGTGATTAAATATACAACTAATTTGTTGTTCATATTAAGTTTTTATAAAAACAAAGGACAATCTTTAAGACAAAGGACTAATTTATTAGATATGAAGATTATGACAGACACAATCATGCAAAACACAGAAACTTTACTAGTGCATTGTTTCACGGAGATATTTTGTTGCTCTTTTCACCTTCAGTAATGAATTCTAAGTGAGTAGATTTTCATGACATAAAATTATAGTCCAGGATAAAATAAGCTTTGTACCAAATTCTTCAGCAATTAATTAAATAGATATTTTTAACCATTACTTGAATCTACAGAAAAAGGCCCAGTTATGGAACACTAAAAGCCCTAGTGTACAAGACTTATTCTTCTTAATAAAAAGTGTACAGCTGCATAAAATTTTAACCTTTAGAGATTTTGGAATTAATGGCTTATAATGGTAGATATTAAAAAATGTATTCTTGAGTACAGAGGCTCTCAGAAAGGTGTTTGCCCAGTGTGCAGTATCATTTTATCAACAAAGTTCATTAACAGGGAACAGAAAGACAAAACTAGCTTAGGCTGCATTTGACTTTGTTTTTAACAACACTTTTATTACGATGTTTCTTGCTACCTTATCACCAAATCTAGTTGTCTCGTATCCATTTGCCTGTATCGAATTTCAAGTTTTATTATTTCTTACAGTGCACTTTGGAAAGATGTGAAGTATTTTAGTAACGATTTTGCTATGCCATCTACCTGTATCCCATCAGCTCTTCCGCCATCCAGTCCCTCACACAACGCCAGCTTTAGGCCAAGGAAGCTGTATGAATGTGTAACCTCCTGCTGCTCACTCAGATCCTAAGTTTAGAGCTGCGAGAACAGGACGTGGCAGTAAACAGCATAAGGAATGTATTTCACTGAGAAGAAATGTGCCACAAAAAAGTTAATTTAAGTTGTTTTTGCAAATTATTCGAACACTTTTATGTAATAATTATAAGGTTTAGGTAAAGTTAAGTGATGTTAAAGTTTGATGTATTAAAAATGTAGTCAGTGGTAAAGAGAAGTATTACTACAGACAACAGGAAATGAGAACTGTAAAACTGTTCTTAAAACCCTTGAACAGCACTGAGCCAAGCATGACGCTAGCTTTGGCTCACACATAGATAATATCTCACACTTCAAAAATGCTAATATGCTACAGTCTAATAAACATATAAATAATTGCAATAAAATGTAACATTTTAAACCAGTAGGCCTCTTACAGCTCAGCAGAAAAAACTTCTCATATATAAAGTAAAGAAAATACAAATGGTCTTTATTAAAGACACTCCCTAGTAGCTCACCTAGTTGAGTCAAATCTATGTAGCCTCTACAATTGCTTTTAAAATTATAATTCTCAACTCAATTATTAGAGGACTTACCAAGTTTGCACAAAGGGAGTGTCTGTAGCGATGCTACACATTCATTGTCAGGGTTCAAATATAAAACAAATATGAATGAGAAGTTAAAATAGACATTGACTTGTGTGAGAAAGAGAAGAATGCGAACATAGAAAGCGAACACTACTTGCAAATATACACATATATAAACTATATTAGTATACAATTACATTTCAAAAGCATTAGCAGTATATTGCTTGATAAATATATGTACATGTAATATGACTCAATATCTCACTGCTTAATTATGTACCTCAGAGAAAATTATACACCCATGTTTTAGGGAATATGTATGAAATGCTAATATAATCTCTCTATATAAAATACTAAAATATTAGAAATCATCCAAATGATCATAAGTATGAGGACAAATACATGTATATTTAGGTATGTTATACTGAATATTTACATCCTCCATATCTAAAAGGTTAATACCATGTAGGAAGGCATTGGAAGAGAAAGTCTTTGGGATTTAGTGACTTTTTTTTTTCTTTTTTTTTTTTTTTATTAATTTATTCTTGTTACATCTCAATGTTTATCTCATCCCTTGTATCCTCCCATTCCTCCCCCCCCCCCATTTTCCCATTATTCCCCTCCCCTATGACTGTTCCTGAGGGGGATTACCTCCCCCTGTATATTCTCATAGGGTATCAAGTCTCTTCTTGGCTACCTGCTGTCCTTCCTCTGAGTGCCACCAGGTCTCCCCCTCCAGGGGACATGGTCAAATGTGAGGCACCAGAGTACGTGAGAAAGTCATATCACACTCTCCACTCAACTGTGGAGAATATTCTGACCATTGGCTAGATCTGGGAAGGGGTTTAAAGTTTGCCTCCTGTATTGTCCTAAACTAAGGCACCAGCCAAGGACAATACAGGATTTAGTGACTCTTAATGACAGTCCACAGGACTAAACTTACGGTCCTAAGACAAGGGACTAAGACTTCAGTTCATCTTCCAGTATAGATGATATAATGTGATATTCTAAGTTCATACCCAGAAGGATGCCTTCCCCAGAAGATGAGAGCCCCAATATCCTGACATTGCATTTCTAGTCTTCAGTTCTAAGAGAAATAAATTTATATTTTATATGTTACTCATTGTATGATAGCTTGTTATTATAAAACAGATCTAAGAACATTATTTTAACGGCATTACATAATAGCATTAGTGAGCATTTTACGACCAGATGGGGCAATATAGATGAGTCTCAAAATTGCATACAAAGGAGCAGAGACTCTCCTTTGATAGTAAAGATTATGCTATTTCTATAAACATTAACCCTGTTCACACATAAGCAATATGATCTATAAAATCACATTTACACAAGACAATGGCATTGTTTTAAAAGTCATGACAGCAAACACAACAGCCTGGCTAGTGATGGTGTCTGCTGAGGGACAAGTAACAGAAAGATGGTCGCTGTGAATGCTGATGTACACACTGGTGAAAAAGTCTTTTCTGGTCATAGCACAGTGCTCATTGGAATGTAGGCTTACTGCTTGTACAAATATTGTTTGCATCATCCTAGATAAATCATAATAGTATGAGACAAAGAATTATGATTTTCTGAGGAACTATGAATAAAAGCTAAACAAAATATATAGATATTCCCTAGATTTATGTTTTGGTCTAAGTCACTTGATTAATAATACAATGATAAACTTGAAATATGCTCCAATAATGTATATTTTCCAGGACAAATTGTATTAAAAAGAGATGAGACAACTAGCATTAAAACATGCGTGCTTATTAGTTAACTACAGCAGTTAAATGTGCTTTTCACTGCTCTACAAGTGATATCTAAATTAAATAAAATGAGATTGTAAAACTATAGGAAGAATTTTTCCTCAGAGAATACCGGGCTTGAACAAAGGTTTCCAACCTGGCTGAGTCCTTCGATACCTTCAAAAATATGCAGATGGATATATGACTAATTCTCTTTATTTTCCACAATATGATATTAAATGTTGTAACCTCAAATCTAGGTATCTTTTGAATATCAAGATAACTAGTGTAAAATGTTTTCATAGTGGTTGGCCTATAATTATTCCTTAATGAATGTAAACCTAGTTATTATTGCATTTTTGTAAATACCTAATATATTTTATAAACTTCTTGCTCTGTTGACACTATAACTAAATAACATATTTAACGTTGTTAGCAGAAACATTAAAATAAACAAATATTAACCTTGATAAGGATATATGATAAATAAGCACAAGAATAAATTTATAATACTTATAAGAGCATAGAATAAATATAAGCTGCCTTACACACATACTGAATGTTGACATGAAGTGATCCTCATGCATATTTAGACTGAATTACTAACATAAATTTATGGAAAACATTGTAAGAGCCATGTTTAATCTAAAATACTCAGTCAAAATAAAGGTGCTGTGGATGAACAATGCACATTGTTCCAGAAAATAAAGATGTTTATCATTTCTGGAGCACAATCTTTAAGGAAGAAAGTAACCATAAAAGAACAGAAAAGAAATTAGATGTATTGGCAAATAGACTTTGGAAGAATTTAAAATTTTATATTAAAAGTGTTACTAATTATTATTAACTGTGTTGATTGTAGAGTGAGGCTATTTAGATAAAATATTAAAGGTGAATATGTGGTAAAGAAGCCAGCAGGATGAAAGAAGGCTATTAATACTAAAGACAATGTATTCGAGAAACTGACTCTCCTATAAGAACTGATTAGATAACCAGGGTTCCTTCACTAGCTAAAAGGATAGAAAATCTTTCTTGATCTAACTAACTCAGCAAAGAAATTAAAGTCTAAGGTGTAATAGTTGTGCTTACTCACCATTTCACATCTAATTTCTTGCTTAATATTAGTATATCTGAATGTGTTTGAGTGTTTGTATAGAAGAAATTTAGCAAAATGAGGTGAAAAAGCTAAATGAAGTGATCATGAGACAAATGAGTACATAATTAATAAAATAATACATCAATTTCTTGAATAAAGGTATACTTCTGGGCTAGAGAGAGCTCAGTCAATCATGTGACTGCTTTGTCAATTCAAGGATTGAATTGAATTCCTTCCACTCCCTCCACCCTCATTAGGTGTGGTGTGTACTTGTAATTCTTGCAACTCCGTACTAGAAGGCAGAGATAGACTTCCCTGGAGGTCACTTCCTTGCCAGCTGAGCTTACACAGTGAGCTCCAGGACACTAAGCAATCCTGTTTCCAAAAGTAGTGTGAATACCACCTAATGGCATTGTCATCTGTCCTTCATATGTAGACAGAAGCATAAGTTCACCCACTGCTTGGACACACATATAAAAAGTTGCATGCATTGTCAGGAAGATGTGTTGGGGGGTGGGCTAATGTATTTTGATGCTAATTACTGCTTGCTGTCTCTGTGACCCACCTTTTGATGAATAAAAACCCATCTCACCTCGGCAGGACAGAGGAGCTAGAGGTGTAAAGAGAGAGGGGGGGATGCTGGGAAGGGGAGAAGAGAGACCACCACAGAGAGAGGGGAATGCTGGGAAGGGGAGAAGAGGGACCACCACAGAGAGAGGGGGATGCTGGGAAGGGGAGAAGAGAGATCACCACAGAGAGAGGGGAATGCTGGGAAGGGGAGAAGAGAGACCACCACAGAGAGGGGGATGCTGGGGAGTGGAGAAGAGAGACCACCACAGAGAGAGGGGAATGCTGGGAAGGGGAGAAGAGAGACCACCACAAGAAGGAAGGAGAAAGACCAGAGGACAAGAAGAAGGCCATCATGGGTTAGATGGAAGAGAAGCACATGCTGCTGGCATGGATGAGGAATTCGGCTCAGATAAAAAACATTAACAAGTATTTGGGATTACGGATGTGAGGTAGCTTGATAAAAATCGCTAGAAACAGCGTGGGATTGAGGCAAGGATTCCATACCTGGACCACTGTGGGAAGTAGTTTAGAGTATTAATGTCTGCTGTGCCCCAGGTTAACTAAGGCTATTTTAAAATATAACAAGTATCTGTGTCTAAATTGATTGCTAGCTGGGCCTACTGATCAAACTGATAATACTGGTAATTTAAAAACAATATTATTACTTTTGCTTTCAAGTATTGCACAGTATGTTTTTTTACTTTGTATGCTCTTGTTTTATTTCCCAACCACTGTTATTCACTTGAAATTTTATATAGTTTTCCTAATAGGAATGAAGTAGTAAAGGAGAAAAAAAATCATGTAAATGAGAAGTTTTTAATAATATCAACTATTTTACTTACTATTACAGAACAGGAAAATGAAAACACAGGTTAATCTCAGATACAGTAAACAAATAAAAATATATATATATCATATATATTATTGTGAAATGCAAGAGCATACTGAGCTAACTTACCTATAAAATTAGAGCCATTATTAAAATTATGCTTATTTTTGTTTTTTTAATATTACTATGAGTGTACAGCTTAATAATGCATATGTAAAACACACACACAATACCAGCATCCACATCAAAAGAACAAGAATTAGCAACCATTGTTCATTAATATCTCTCAACATCAGTGGGCTCAATTCCCCAATAAAAAGACTCAGGTTAACAGAATGGATGACAAAACAAGATCCATCATTTTGCTGCATACAAGAAACATACCTCAACATCTAAAATAAACATTTAGCACAGAGTAATGGGCTGGAAAAAGATTTTCCAAGCAAGTAGTCCCAAGAAAAAGCTGACATAGCCATTCTAATAACTAACAAAATAGATTTTAAACCAAAATTAGCTAAAAGATAAGGGGAAGGACACGTCATACTAATCGAAGGAACAATCAATCAATCAAGATGATGTCTCAATTCTGAACATCTATTCCCCAAAATGCAAGGGTTCTCATGCATTGAACCCTACACATTAATAGTGGGAGACTTCAGCACCCCACTCTCACCAAAGGACAGGTCATCTACAGAGAAATAATGGAGCTAATAGACGTTATGAATAAAATGTACCTAACAGATATCTACAGACTATTGCACCCAAACACAAAAGAATATTTCTCCTCTGCACCTCATGGAACCATCTACAAGATTGACCATATACACGTTCAGTCAGGACACAAAGCAAAATACAAGAAACTTGAAATAACCCCTGTATCTTTTTAGGTCACCATGGAATAAAGCTGAACATAAACAATAACAGAAACAACAGAAAGGCTACAAACTAATGGGAACTCAATGACCACTGGGTCAAAGAAGAAATAAGAAATAAATTAAAGACATTCTAGAATTCAATGAAAATGAAGGCACAACACCCAAACTTATGGAACATAATGAAGGCATCTTCATTAAAAAATGAATAAATAAAAGGATCTCATACTACAAACTTAACAGCACACCTGAAAGCTCTAGAACGAAAAGAAACAAACACTTCAAGAGGAGTAGATAGGAAGAACTAACTAAAATCAGGGCTTAAATCAATAAATTATAAACAAAGAGAACAATCCATGAGACAAAGAGTTGATTCTTTCAGAACATTAACAAGATAGACAAACAGTTAGCCAAATTAACTAAAAGGCAGAGATAAAATATCCAAATAAACAAAACCAGAAATTAAAAAGGGGACATAACAGACACAGAAAAATTTTTCTTAAAAATCTTGAGGTCTTACTTCAAAACTATGTATTCAACAAAATTAGAAAATCTAAAAGAAATAGACAATATTCTTGATAGAGACCACTTCACCAAAGTTAAATGAAGAGCAGATAAACAATTTAAGTAGAACTATAACACCTAAGGAAACAGAAGCAGTCAGAGAAAGTCTGCCAATCAAAAAAATGCCGAGGGTCAGATTGTTTTAGTGCAAAATTCTACAAGAATTTTAAAGAAATAATACAAATACTCCTCAAATTATCCCTTAAAGTAGAGACAGAAAGATCATTGCCAAAATTATTTTATGACGCCAAAGTCACCCTGAGCCCTAAACTACACAGAGACTTAACAAAGAAAGAGAATTTTTGACCATTTTTCCATAAACATTGATGCAAAAAAACCCAAACAAACAAAAAACAAAAAAACCAACAAAATACTCACAAAATAAAAACAAGGACACATTAAAATGTTAATCCACCATGATCAAATCATCTCAGAGATGCAGGGATGGTAAACAGATGAAAATCTATCAATGTAATCCATCATATGAACAAACTAAAAGAATAAAAAAAAAAAAAACCCACACATGATCATCTCATTAGATGCTGAAAAAATGTTTGACAAATACAACAACTCTTAGAGAGTCCATGGCTACAAAGCACTTACATAAACCCAATAAAGGCCATACATTAACCAATATAAAATTGAAGGAGAGAAAATTAAAGCAGTTATACTAAAATGAGGGACAGGAAAAGGCTGTTCATTCTCTCCACATCCATTCAATATAGTGCTTGAAATTTTAGCCAATGCAGTTAAGACAAGTAAAGGAGATCAAGGGGATACAAATTGGAAAGGTGGGAGACAAAGTATTGCAACTCCCATATATGATACTATACATAAGTTGCCCCAAAACTGTACCAGACAACTCCTACAGCTGATAAACACCTTCAGGAAAGTGGCTTGATACATAATTAACTAAAAAAGAATCAGTATCCCTCCTGTATACAATTGATAAATGGGCTGAGAATGAAATTAGTGAATCAACACCCTTCACAGTAGCCACAAACAATATAAAATATCTTGGCGTAACACTAATGAAACACCAACCACTCATCTGACAGAGGGCTTAAATCCATATATATATATTGCTCAAGAAACTAGACATCAAAAACCCCAATAGCCCAATTTTTAAAATGAGGTATAGATGTAAACAGATAATTCTCAACTAAGGATTTTTTTTTAATGGCTGGAAAGCATTTAAAGAAATATTAAACATCTTTAGCAATCAGGAAAATGCAGATCAAAATGTCTTTGATATTCCATCTGTCAAAATGGCTAATATCAAAAACTCAAGTGACACCTCATGCTGCCGAGAATGCGGAGAAAGGGAAACACTCCTTCATTTCTGGTTGAAGCACAAACTTGTACAGCCACTTTGGGAATCAATTTGGTAGTTTCTTAAAACATTATGAATAGATCTATCTCAAGACCCAGCTATACC
The DNA here is from genome assembly GCF_903995435.1 of Acomys russatus. Classification (NCBI taxonomy): domain Eukaryota; kingdom Metazoa; phylum Chordata; class Mammalia; order Rodentia; family Muridae; genus Acomys; species Acomys russatus. The sequence goes on from NC_067158.1 coordinate 58,250,928, forward strand.
ACTCCTGGACATGAATCCAAAGAATGATACATCATACCACAAGGACACTTGCTCAACTATGTTCTTAGCAGCTTTATTCTTAATAGCCAGAAACCAGAAACAAACAATTGACCCTCAACTAAAGAATGCATAAAGAAAATGTGGTACATTTACACAATGTATTATTCAGTTGTTTAATAAAACAACCTTATTGCCTGCTATCCTTCCTCTGAGTGCCACCAGGGCTCCCCCTCCAGGAACATGTTCAAATATGAGGCACCAGAGTATGTGTGAAAGTCATACCCCACTCTCCACTCAACTGTGGAGAATGTCCTGTCCATTGGCTAGATCTGGGAAGCGGTTTGAAGTTTACCGCCTATATCGTCCTTGGCTGGTGCCATAGTTTGAGCAGGACCCCTGGGTCCAAATCTGCCTATCATAATGTTCTTCTTGTAGGTTTCTAGGACCCTCTGGATCCTTCTACTTTGCTATTCTCCCATGCTTCTCTCATCTAGAGTCCCAAAAAGATGTCCTCCCCTCTGTCCCAGTTTCCTGGTACCAACAAGAGACTTGATACCCTATGAGCATATAAAGGGGGAGGAAGTCCCCCTCAGGCACAGTCATAGGGGAGGGGACTAAGGGGAAAATGGGAGGGAAGGAGGAATGGGAGGATACACGGGAGGGGATAACCATTGAGATGTAACAGAAATAAATTAATTAAAAAAAACAGCATTATGAAATTTGTAGGCAAATGAATGGAACTAAAAACATCATCCTGAATGAAGCAATCCAGATCCAGAAAAATAAACATGGTATGTACTCACTTATAAGTGGATATCAGCCGTAAATGATAATCATGCGATAATTCACAGACCCAACAAAGTTAAGTAACAAGGAAGGCTCATGGGGAGGACACAAGTGAACACCACTGACAAGGGGAAATAGAATAGACATAATGGGGGGGACATAGGATTGAGTGTGGTCAGGGTAGTGATGGGAACATAAGAGACCAGGTCTGTGAAAGACAGGACAGAGTACTGGAAGAGATAAATGCAGGGCAGTATCTCTGGGATGGGCTATAAACCTCAAGCAATGAAAATCTCATAAGTCAATATAGTGGCCCTAGCTAAGACTTCTAGCATTGGGAGTGATGGAGCCCAAAGTGGCCATATTCTCTAACCAAGCAAGACTTTCAATAAAGAATTTGGACACCAACCCAGGCACAAAACTTTTCACCCATGATTTGGCTTGCCTAAAAGAAATGTAGGGGTAAATATGTCGCAATAATTGATGGAATGGCCGATCAATGACTGGTACAGCTTGAGACCCATGGCATGAGAGGTAGGACCCTTTTCCCCCTATTGGGATGCCTAGTCGAGCCTAGTCTCCCTGCACCTTGCTATGCTAAGGCTGGTATGTACACAGGAGAGTCCTCCCCTTTTCTGAAGAGAAAGGGAGGAGAAGAGGGTGGGGATGGAATGGGGACAGACTGGCAGGAGGGAGAGGAATCTACAGTCAGTTATAAAGTAATTTAACTAATTAAAAGGCTAATGCTTATGAAAATATAAATTGTAGAAAGAGAAATATGTAAACTTGGACAAATCTATAGATAGACATTATTTGAACTATAAAATATGATTTAATCAAGATATATATTCATGAAACTTTAATATTCATTAACAATCAACTTAAAAACATAACAGAGAAACATGCTTGGAAATACAGTTTAATTACTCTATCATAAACGTTGAGTCTTGGAAAAATCCTCTTAAGTTTCTATTATATGCTTAAAAATTAACAATATTGCATATTTGTAATTTTAGCTATTATCATAGGTTCATGAATTAAAAATTCTCTATGGTGAAATTGAATTAAATAAGCTATTCTACTCACTGCTGTCAGGCAGCTTTGGATTCTTTTTTTTTTCCCCTTCGGTCTTTTCAAAGTTCTTTTTTTGAATTTTTAAAAATTATTTTATATTTGTACATATACATTTATATTATTACACATATATACAATAGATTAGGATTTATTATTCTTACCAAAACTGACAAATCTTACTAAATAACTACAACTCAATTTTCCAATATTATATCAAAATATACTAATAAAACATTTTATAAAATAAATCAGAATAGAAAAGAGCCAAATAATCATAAACAACTTATAAATAATATACATCTTAACCCCTAAACAACTAAGGTCTTCAAAAGCCTCAGAGACCTACAGAATATGGCACTTAAAGAATTTTTATTATTATTATTATTATTATTTTAAAGATTCTTTGACAAGAAGAAAATCATCCAAAATAGATGGGCCAAAGGGGCAAGTTCTAAGTATTTATAAATATAAAATTGAAAACTGTTATGACGTCTCTTTTGGCCTCCAATTTTTAACATTCCACAGTTTTAAAATTAGACCAAATAGCTTAGTCTTGCAATTAATCTTAGTTGTTTAGGGGTTAACATATCTTTAGGTCTAGATACATGTTTTATGTTGATAATGATGAGATATGATAGATATGTGATAGATATTGAATCACAATCAGAATTTTAGACTCATCAAGAAAGGAAAGATATTTTCTTTTTTTTTTTTTTTTTTTTTTTTTTTTTTTATTAATTTATTCTTGTTACATCTCAATGTTTATCCCATCCCTTGTATCCTCCCATTCCTCCCCCCCCCATTTTCCCATTATTCCCCTCCCCTATGACTGTTCCTGAAGATATTTTCTTTAAGGCTGCCAAATACAAATAGCCAAAACACTATGAATGTAACACATATACGTTTCATTATTATTTCATGGTTAGCCTTGCTCTAGGTAGTTTATTATATATATATATGCATGTGCAAAAATATTTAATAAAAATAAAAAAATAAGATAAAAATAAAAATAATGTTCTCACTTGATTCCAAGATTTCCAAAAGGCTTATGCAATTTGGGCATTTATTCAAAGTGCTAAATTTTACTTCCTAAGTTGGTCAGGAGTAGAGAGAATTTTTGGAGTTGAGTCTGTAGGCTCAATTTTCTTAACAAGTTTATTATAAACTTATTAACCAAGAGTACCTCACTTATAACCCAACTAACCTAAACAATAGGAAAAGAAGATTAAAGATACAATCATGAAACTGTAGGTTATCTGTTCCGAGGAATGATTCTCCTGGAGTAGTCAACAGGATTTCTCCTGCTGGAACCTGGAGCAACCAGAACCCGGAACCTCAGCCTGAACCTGGTGCCCTGAAGCCTTCCCTCGAGCGGTTCTCTCTAGGGGCATGTTGAAGAGGAGCGATGAACAGCCAAAACTATTCCAAGTCTCCAAAGGCCCCGCCTCATGTTTTTGGAACACTTTTATACCTCCTCTCAGAATTTATTCAAGGATGTTTTTCAGCTGGTTCACAACCAATCTCGCCCACATGATGGTTCAATTCCTAAGGAGATAAACATCACCTACTCTCTCACAAGTCTTTTCTCATCCCCAACTTGAGATCTAAACAAAAAACATGTTTATCTCTCCTTCATCTCCCCCTTTATGTTAAATAAAACAAGCCATATACAACAAGAGTCTGTTAAACACATTCACAGACATAGTTCTTAGTGATTTAAAAAACCATGGGATAAAGAGAAAGGCCGTCTGTTTCTGTACATCCATCATGAAATTGATGATAGGATTAATAAGTACAAGAGATTACCTTATTCAGTGAGTGAACACTCCAAGGATTCCGTGCTCTGTTCTGTTGTTGTTGCTGCTTTCATCTTTCTTCCATAATGCTGAGATACATTTGAAGGTGCATTGTTTCTGTGTGTTTTTCTTAGGATTACTATTACAGAAATGAAATACCATGACCAAAGCCACGTGAGGAGAGAAGGATTTATTTTGCTCACAGCCCCTTATCAAAATCATCTAAAGCAATGAGGCCAGGAACTCATATAGAGTAGGAACCTAGAGGCAGGAGCTGATGCAGAGGCAATGGGGAAGTGCTGCCTGCTTGCTCTCCATGGCTTTCTCAGCTTGCTTTCTTATAGAACCCAGGGATGGCACCACCCACAATGGGCTGGGCCATCTCCCATTGACCGCTAATTAAGCAAATAACTTAAAGCTGTTTCTTAGGGAGGTGATTCCTGCTGATGGCCAGCTGGACGTTGTATTCTGCCAGCCAAGGAGCGGATGCAGGGTTGGCGTTGAATGTAAAACAGGCACACATTCACACACATCTGGTGGATGATTCAAGGCTCCAACAATCTCCAACAACTTCACACATACACATACGTGCATACACACACACACACACACACACACACACACACACACACACACACACATTTTGTGGGTGGGGCAAAATTCCAACCAACTTAACATACACACATATCTACATTTATATACATTGGGTAGATGGAGCAAAATTCCAATGACTTAATTTTTTTCTCCCACACCTTATATATCCCAACAAAAATATTTCAAGCAGTAAGGCCTCTAACTCCTTTTGGGCCAACCTAACAGCTTTTCAGTAAATGTTATTCTTTGAAGGACTTTGTGGTATTGATGATCCTTCTTTTCTAATTAAGGCCCTTTCTCAACTCATTAGTTTCTTGCTATTTTTCTTGGCTATATTGTTTTACCTAATCATGCATATATCTTTACTTTCCTAATTTCTTCAGTTACTCCAGGTTATGAATTGGAGTAAGGAGTCACAGATTGGAGACAACTAACATGTGATGTTTGTCTTTCTGGGTCTAGATTACCCCACTATGCATAAGATTTTCTACTTTCATTCACTTACCATTTTTTTTTTTCATTTATCTTTACAGCTAAACAGTATTCCATTGTCTTAGTCAATGTTCTATAAAGAGACACCATGACCATGGCAACTCCTATAAAGGAAAGCATTTAATTGGTGTTTGCTTAGAGTTTCAGAAGTTTTTCCATTACCAGCAAGGGGAAAGCCTGGCAGCATGTAGTTAGAAATGGCCCTGGGGAAGTAGATGATAGGTACACATCTGGATCTTAAGGCAGGAGTAAGAGAGCGAGAGGGAGCTGGCTTGGGCTTTTGAACTCTCAAAACTGACCCCTATGACACACCTCCTCCAACAAAGCCACTTTTCTCAATACTTTTAATTAGTATATTTCACATTGACTAAGCATTCAAATATATGAGACTAGGATCTATTCTTATTCAAAGCACCATATCGATATTGTATATTTTGTCCATTTTTACTATTCTTTCTTCAGTTGAAGGGCATTTACATTGTTTCTGCTTCCTAGTTATTGTAATTAGAATAGCAATGAACATGGTTTGACAAGTATCTGTGGAGTAGGATGTCAAGTCCTTGGGCCATATGCCATGGTATGGTACGGCTGGGTCACATGGTGTATTTATAGTTAGACTTTTGATGGTTCTCCAACTTAATTTCCAGAGTGGCTACACTAGCTTGCAAGACCATGAACACACCCTTCCTCCCCAACCCTCCAGTATTTGTTGTTTATTGTTTTATTAATAGTACCCATTTCTATTAGTGTAAGAAGAAATCTCAAAGATGCTTTGAATTAGATTTCCCAAATTTACAGGGATGATGAACATTTTTTGAAATATTTTACATCAATTTTAATTTCTTCTTTTTCAACTTTCTGTCTAGATCTCAAGATACTTTTGATTTTTGACTGTTTTTTTTTTTATTTAATTATACACTGTGAATATGACTTCTCTGTCAGCTATATTGCTGACAAAGGTTCTGCACTTTCCTCGGGATTCCTTGCTTTACTGTCTCTTTAGCTGGACAGAGAATTTTGGTTTTTATAAAGTCAGATTTGTCAATTGTCAATCTTAATTCTGTAGCAAATTAAGTCCTAGTCAATAAGTCTTTCCTTTTACTCCTAATTTCATTCAATAAGGGATTTTATGTTTTTACTTTCCAAAAACTATACTCATGTGTACATTTTTACGTATTTTTATTGTTATTTATGTATTTGTCTATTCCCTTGACTTTTTGAACAAAGTTAAGTTTGAAGAGGTGCCTTTTAAATTTTGTTTATTTATTTATTTATTTATTTTCATTGTGTGGAATCCATTGCAAAGCGCACATGTAGAGGTCAGACGACTTGTAAAATGTGGTTCTCTTCTTTCACAATCAGCATTCCAAGCACTGAATTCAGGTGGTCAGGATCTGTGGCTTTTTAGCACCATTATCTGCTAAGCTCTTTTGTCAACCCTAAAGACATGAATTTTAAGCATACAATCTTGCAAATAATCTCCTCTGTGCATGATACTACCTGTATCATATCTCTTATTCGGTGGTTATTAACCACTTATTTGAACTGGCCCTTGTAGTTTTGTTTGGGGTTCTATTTTGACATAGGAAAGAAGCATTGCCTTGAGTTGTCTTTCAATATTTCTACTCTAAAAGGACCTTCTTTACTTCCAATTGCCAAAATATGTTTTACATGACTACACTTGAGTTCAGTAAGATGAAAAGTTATAATTATTGACACCAAAAGAAAGACTGTACCAAAGTATTGAGTAATCTTACAATTCATCATTTCTTATTTTAAAAAGATAGGTAAAGTCATGGGGGAAAATCTTTAAAGAAAATATTTTAGTTTGAAAATGTCAGTACATACTGAACAAAATATTACAAGAAGGAATTGGGGATGCAAACTTTAATCCACTCCCCTTTTCCCTCTAAATCCTGAGACAGAAGGCTCACTTTTAGAGGCCTGTCTGAACAACAAACATTAAAGGCAATTCAAAAACAATTATTTCTCTAAAAGTCTACACTAAAGTTGCATAAACCACCACTACTGCTGGGTAGAGAAACATAATATATAAAGTTGGGAGGGAAAAAATGATAGGGCAGTACTGCAGGGGAAGATGTGTGGAAGTGGAGGCAGATTTAAGCAGAATACAGACACTACATTCTGTATATATTCTCACAAGGCTACTGTTATGTGTGCTTCTGGTCCCAGGGCAACCAGGCATCACTGTGCACAGATGCTGGACTTGAAGAAGTGAAAGTTGGCTGGGCAGGTAGGTTAGCATGATCTAGATCTGGCGATGAACGCAGGGGAGAAACAGCCTTCTCTCAGACGGTTTTCAGGGAAACAACTCTTCTTCATTGATGGGAGAAAGGGCTCTTTAAACGTTGGGGAAATGGGTTAGGGTTTTCAGGGTGAGTTCACATCAGTGGCTGTGGCTGAGGTTCTGGGAATGCTTCGTGTGCTTATGAGGAAATACGAAGTTTTAACTTGAAATATGGCCACCAGACTAGTGGAGGTGTTTGTGTGGGAGTGTGGTCACAGACTGTGTACACTGGGGTACGCCTGCCTTTAACAGGGAATGAGTAGTCCTTACTCCTATGGGTCTCAAGATGAAATTTTTAGGGTTTGGACATATCTCAAACCCTCTCTTGCGCCAAGCCATTTCGCTCTGTCCCAAGGTTCTGGTGCCCCAAACCCTGACACACCACACACGCGCACACACAGACGCACACACACGCACGCACACACACGCACAC